>NC_057801.1:42633055-42660312 GCF_018294505.1 Triticum aestivum | reverse complement strand
TCTCTCTCTCTCTCTCTCGCTCTCTCTCTCTTGCTTCCTCCCACGCACAAAATATATCTACACGTCTGTGACTGGATCATCTCTCAAGCTCTATCTTATAGCCCTCACCCTTGCCAAAATCTCAATCGGACAATATCTCTCTAGAGCATATATATATATATATGTTCAATGAATGTCGGACCACACTCACTTTGTCTCTCTATCTATATGTCTATCGATTGACCTCGATTTCTCACACCATATTTTCCATGCATTGAAGCTACTTCTCCATCCCTCGCAAGCCGGAGCTATTTACATTGGGAGGGGCACTCCAACCTTGGATTAATTTGTGTAGGCATTTATTCCGGTCGGTTTAGATTATATTTTCATAGCATTCGGACCACAACTTCTCCAAACACCTTTGCAACCCCCGCAACTCCCCTAGTTGATTTCTCTCTGGCTCGGTCATCGCTCTCTCGCACGTCATTTCGCCCCTTCAACGTCGCACCATGGTATTATTGCAAAAAACTCTGTTGTTCTCTTTAATTATTATAAATAAGCTACAAAACTACACACCGATAGTCCACCTGGAATGGAACAAATTTGGACCCACAAATTAAAGTGCTACAAACTACACATCGAGGGGCCCACATGTCATGAAACAAATTTGGAAACATATACAAATTAAAAAATAAAGGAAGAGGATCGAACATGCGACTAGGGCCTTCAAGACGCACGTCAATAGGCAATGTACGTAGAACAGCAATGTTTGTTGTACCCCCCTTTGTTCACATAATGATTTTATATTACCACAGCCTATTTAATGGATAACATGTAATACTATTTTTAGTACTATTCGCCTTCACTTACTGGTGGGTTCCATGTGTGCTCTCTCTCTCTCTCCTCCCCTTCTGCGTTTAGACGCACGGGCAAACACGAAGAACTCGCGGGCGATGTTGCCGTTGACCATATCTGGACGCGTTCACAAGTTACGGCACCAGTTTCACGTACTAGCAGCACTAGTCAGTGTGTATGTGCAATGCACGTTAATTTGGAAGTATATTAAGTGCATGCGGATATTAAGTAGGATATTATTTGCGTGTTATTATGTGATTAGCACTATTTTTGGCATGAAATTAACTGCACGCTAAACGTATTGAGCGCTCGACATTGAAGCAGTCTAGGTCGTTGGATGATAAGGAATACATGTGGCTTGATGATGTTTTATATTTAATTTGATACAGCTCTAGCAGAACATTCAATCGATCAAACAATAGATTTCGTTTAGTCCGACTCCGACTTTAAATTATACGACAATCAATATAAAATAAATGGAAATGGTAAACGTTCAGATTTTAAGCATGCCAATCCAAACGTTTTTCATGGCAAATTTAGATTACGCAGCGGCGGCGGGGGCGTCTTGTGGTGGGAAGTGGCTCCTCTGTCGTGCTCTATGTGTCGTCGGGCCACTGACCGATGGCGACGGCGGTGTCTTGCGCCATTGTTGGCGTACTCCTGGACGTTGGCCTAGCTTCAAGAAAGGCCAAAATATTCTGGACTTCGGAGCGAGACAATTGGCGGGAGGAGATGACTGGCATTGGTGCAAGGAAGCGGTCGACGGCGGCCATCCATGCTGCTGAGGGGGGCACTGGCACCCGCGCGGGGACGGGCACTGTCAACGGCGCGGAGGAGACATTCGTGTGCACGGGCACCGGCACGGGCGCGCACGTCAGTGCACGCGCAGGTGCATGCGATGGCAGGTGCACGGGCACCTGCACAGGCGTGCGCGTCAGTGCACGCCCAGGCACATGCGTTGGCAGGTGCACGGGCGCGTGAAATTCGGCGGGGACCTCGTGGAACCCCGTGGGATCCAGCTCAGCAACAATGTGCGGCTCCCAGCCCATCAATGCCACGGGGATGGGCGGTGGCACAGTCAAGGCAACGGGAGCCGAAACGGGAGCAGGGACAGGCGCGGCGTCTTCCCGCAAGGCCAGTTCAAGCTAGTCCCAAACCGCCTTATGTTCTTGAGACTCCGGCTGGGAGTCTTCCTCAGGAAACTGGAAGACTAAGGGCAGACCATCGTGATGCGGCATTACGTACGTTTAGGTCAGGCTAGTTGGAGGTAGACGACAGGATAATCGGAGAGGAAGAGGGATGATTGTAGCGATACCGGCTAGTGTGGGGTTGATTTTAAACTGCGGCACCGGCGACATTAAAAGTGGGAGCAGTTGGGACGAAGGTGGGCGGCGGAGCCTGGTCAAAGGGCTCGCCTCCCGGTGAGCCTGCACAGCAGTCTGCTCACATGCCTCCCTGTCAGTCCGTGCATCGGTCTGCTCGCACACCTCTCATCGACTCACACGCTTGCTTAGACGGCACCTGCCGATGAGAAGCGAGTACTCGTGGCGGCACGTAAACGCCCACGGTTTCAATAGTGCAAGCGTTCGCCTTAATGTGACAGGTCTTTGTTCCAAAATACCTTGGATCTTCATTTGTGCAACTTGTCATAAGCAACTTGTCTCAAATTGAAGAAAAAACTTATGAAGTAATATTTGTGCCATATCACGTGACCATGCTCAGTTTCAAGAATTTATGCTCACTTTTGGATTTTCTGAAATTTAAGATCCAGGATTCGAAACAATATCATAACCTGCATCATGCAATAAATTTTCAATCCGTACATCTGTCCTGTTATATTTCTTAAGAAAGGATTTGTTCAAACATTTTTCTTAGTTAGACTTCAGACAAGTTATATATGCAGAGTAAAAGGATAGTCCCTCCGTACCAGTGCATTGCCTGATATATTAACTCAAGTACTAGGTACAAACAAACGGGATCAATTCTGTGCTCATCCTGGTGTAGTAGTAGTAGTAGTACAAGCAATGCAGTTGATGGGTGACCTTGACGAGCGGCCATTGAGGGAATTGAACCGTGCTCGGTAGGGTAGGTAACGTTGTCTAGTTACTAAAGCATCCCTCCGTTGTTCATCGGTTGTCATTATGGACCGAGGACATGAGGGGAATTTCCTAGGGCTGGAATTCTGGCCGCCAGATATTTCGACTCGAAACGCTGAGGCTCGATTGGTTGGGGTTGCCTAATGTGCGTACCACGCACGCCACCGAAGGACATGAGCCCGGTTTTTTATTTTTTATTTTTTTAGGATCAACACGAGCCAAGGTCTGGCTGGTATGCCGTTGGATCCTACCATTCTCAACGTGGTAACTGATTTATGATGAGTTGTTGAATTAGAGTGAGTTTATGATATAGTGATCTCAACGTGGATTTCACATTTCATGGTATCCCTAGTTAGTTTTCCAATGCAAATTCAAATTTAAAAGATGAACAATATGGAGGTGAGAAAACTTTGTCTGTATCAAGCCTATGACCACACACACACACACACACACAGAGAGAGAGAGACACGCATGAACACAACAGCAATCCAATAAGTATAGTGCATCTGTTTTTCCAAACCATGCATGTATGACACGAATTCAAAAAATACTCCTTCTATTCCTAAATATTAGTCTTTTAGAGAGTTCAACAAGTGACTACATATGGAGCAAAATGAGTGAATCTAGACTCTAAAATATGTCTATATACATCCGTATGTGCCAGTCCATTTGAAATCTCTAAAAGGACTAATATTTAGGAACGAAGGGAGTAAAATGTAAGGCATGCATGGTCCTCAGTTCAATATTTAAAATGAACATGAAACTGAAACATGAATATTAAGTCTAGTACTACAGTACATGCAAATGTTGTGTTCAGGCGGAGCTATGATTGTCGGGGGTCAACCCCTCGACCTTAGATAAAATTGTGGAGCTCTGTTTAGGGTTGTTTAGATTATATTTGTCCCCACCCTCCCAACCACCGATTGGTTGTGCACCCCCACCCCTCCTCCCCGGGAGAATATCATGTGCCCTCATACCTTAGATGTTATATGCCGATACGAGTTGCTTGGAGCTTGTAGATCTGAGATATATATAGCAACTCACATGATGCGTCTTAATATTTTTACAGGAAACCTTGATAAGTTTGAGAATTGCACAAATTTTGTACAAAAACTACTCAGATGCCCTTGGATCCCATATCCAACGACCTCGAAGCTCGTATCACCGTAGCATCTAAGATGAAAGAGGACATCATATTCTCCTGTACATAAGAATATCATGTGCTACCACACCTTAGATGCTTTGGTGATACAAGCTCTTCGGAGCCGTTGGATTTGTGACCCAACACCTCCTTAGTGGTTCGAATGGTTTTTTGCAGAAAAGCCCCAAAAGAGTTCGGCCACTGCTTACAAGCACAAAGACTGCTCAGATGCCATTGGATCTCAGATCAAACGACCTCGAAGCTCGTATCACCGTAGCATCCAAGCTGCGATAACACCTTATGTTTTCTTGCACGGGAGAATATGAGGTGCTCCCGCACCGTAGATTCTATGGTGATACGAGTTCACTGAGATCTAACGGCCCACAGTAGGAGGTTTGAATGTTTTTGCAATATACGGCTGAGAGAGTTTGGGAAATGCGCAGAAAGTACAAGTACTACGCATGTGCCATCTGATCACTAATCATACGACCTAGATGCTCATATTACTGTAGCGGGTAATTAAGCTACGGGGAGCACCTAATATGAGCAACGGGGAGCCGTCGGATCGAAGATGCAGCGGCACACACGAGGCCTAAATGTTTTATTTGCAAAGAAAAACTTTGGAGAGTTTGGAAATTGCGCATAATTACAAAGACTACTCCCAAGCCATTAGATCTCACTTCCAGCGGTGTAAAAACTCGTATCACCATAGCATCTAAGTTGCGGTGTGGATGTGATATTCTATGCCGATGTCATTTTTGTTCGTAAACTTACAAAATACGTATAACTCGTGCCGTTACTTGTCTAACCGTGCAAAGTGTTTGTTCAAAAAAAACATCCTACACTAAAATATCGGAACAACACACGGGGGTCCCACTTGTCATTAATCAAGTTTGGACCTAAAACTAACAAATCTGAAAGACGATATTCGAACTGGCAATCGGGACTACAAAGCGTAAGTCGATAGCCTGAAACAACAACCGTTGTTGGCTTTGTCCCATAACTTGATTTTATATAGTATTGCGTTGAGTAGAGTAGAGGGAGTGCCTCGTCAACACGTGCATGACCATTGACTCACTTACTGGTGGGTCCCAGGTCTGCGATCTCAATCTCTCTTCTCTCCATCGTCTAACCTTTTCACGGGCACACACGAAGAGTGGCGCTAGCTTGCCATGGTGTTATTACAACTAAAAACAAAATCTTGGAAAATAGTAGAATCGCCTAGAACAAAAGACGTTGTGGCTGGTCGAGATGGAGCTGACCACATCTATCCTCCGTGCCACATTTGCATGATGAAGTTGTGTGTCTAGTGGGGTGTTTTCGACCGACTGGCTGGGTCCCGAGGTTGAACCATAGGTACTACGTCTGATACAGTATATTTTACAAGCACATTTTTCCTCCGTGTCAAGACGTGGCACACCCTACCGCGCGGTTTTGGGGTCCTCCCGGGCGGTGCACGCCTATATTCTTCCTGACGTGGGACAGCCTACCATGCGTTTTCTGGGTCCTCCTCGGTCGTAGTGCCAAAGAAAGTAAATGAGTCGTCAAATCGCGAAAGACCACCTTTCCCGCCGAGTACATCACTGATGCATGGTGGCTAGCTAGTTGGGCGAGTTCGACCGATTAGCTAGGCCGCCGCCACATTTGTTTTTTCACCCCTTTTTTTATCTACTTGCCGGCAGGTGAATTGAAATATCCACCGCAGCGTTGCTCTGGTGTTTGGGTGCGGCAGGATTTATAATTTTTTGATTGATGGGAGCATGCGCGGCAGGATTTTTAATTTTTTGATTGACGGGAGCAGGTGCGGTAGCAATTAGTCATGATGACTCCGCCTGTAAAACCCACTGCTCCCTGATGTGAGAAGTTGTCGACTGATGTTTTAACATGGTGAAAACCAAAAGATTCCCCGCTCCTCGTCTGTGTCCCTCCGCCTTCCAGTAGATTGCATTGCCTTTCAGCCGTTTCGCCCCCTTTGCTTCCTCTCCCCATTGTGTCTACCTGGTGCCATGGCGGCGCAGCAGATCATGGAGTCTGAGGTGAGGCTCGAGAAGTAGAGGGACTTCGGTGGTGTTTAGGCGCCCTCTGCATGGGCATGTCCATGTCTCGGTGCAACATGACTGTTGGATCAAACTCAGACGGTGCAGATCAGTCATTGTAGCACAAAGGGTGTGGGTGTGTTTGGTTGCATTCTCATCTCAATATAGTTGTTTCCTCTTCATGTATTTTTGTTAACCTACTAGTGTGGACTCATGCACCCTTCATGCACTCTACCAAACACCCAAAAGTGGGTTGAGAAGGGAACTTTTGCTCCCATCCCGTGCACCCTTCATACACTCTTCCTAACAGTATTCGTGCTTCATATGGTTCTTGTTTCATGGAGTAGTGTAGCACCGTACTCTCCGTGCACTGTAGACCTAGTTCTGTCAACATTGATCTCACCATTCATTCTCGACCGGACAGTCGAAAAAGCGGTACTATGTTACATATAGTTGACATGCGCACAACATCATTTGTTATCGTCATATCTTACTACACTAGCAACAAACGTATGAACCACTGCACATGCCTTGTAGTAGGAGCACTGTGTATGTTCAAGTGGCTGCCGTGTTTCGCACTCCTCCATCGTAAGAGTGGAAACGCTTGCTGTAATAATTTTTTTCTTTAGAAAAATAATGGACACGCTCTACCGTGCAGATCCTCCTCCAGCCATGAACTAAATTACTCACTTTCGCCGACGTGTGGGACAGCTAGCACCTGGGTGCACCAGCCATGCACTAAATTACTCCATAGTAGAGTGACGGTAGCCTACCCCGATCGAAGCGCCGCAGTAATGCCCAATGAGCTGTCAAATCAAAAAAAACCTCCTTTCCAGGAGTAAGTTGGACGGACGAAGCAACCATCATTTCACTCTTCTCTCTCATCTTCCTCTCTTGAAGAAAACCCCCACTCGCTTCACTTCTCCCTCATATCGTTCCTCCTTTCACTCTTTTCTCTCAGATTCCTCTCTTGGATGGACGCTGGAGCACCGGCCGACGTCATTTCTATGGCTCTGGCCAAAACCGTCGAGGCTCATGGTAATAAGAAGCGCAAGCACCCCACCGAGACTACCGCAGACAAGCTCAAAGCCATCGCCCTGTCCAAGCCCCCCTCTCCGGGATCCATCATTAAGCAAGTCCAGGTAATGTCCCTTGTTGACGATCTTTTTCTTGATCTTGATCGTGTTTTTTCATCTAACACGCAGTACTAGTACTGGTAGTACAACTTTCTAGGTGATCTTGCATGTGATTTTAGTGAGCCAAATGACGGTTCTAAATTCCTCTTTTGACCAAAACATGCGAGAGGTTGACACTGATTTCTTATAGATTACTTTCAACTACTCCCTCTGTCCCAAATTTCTTGTCTTAGATTTGTCTAGATACAGATGTATCTGTGACTTGATACATCCGTATCTAGACAAATATAAGACAGGAATTTTGGGACGGAGGGAGTACTATATGAACATCAATGCTACCTTTGAAGAGGGTATATTTGCCTCAGTAACTTGTGATATGGATATTGCAAGTAATCCCTTTGTTCTCATGCCTTTGAAGACATGTTCTAGTGTCTTTGTTCACTCATATCTATGCGTATATGTAGTCATATATGGAGTATAATATCAAAAATCATCTTATATTTCTGAACGGAGGTAGTAATAAAATATGGTTTCTGTTTGAATTAGAACCAGGTCCACGGTGGAGATGAAGTTCTCAAAGTCATGCCGTGTGAACTGGAAGACCTGGGCATGAGTTCTACTGCTAAACTATCCAGTTGTTGTGTCCTTGTCTCCATGTGTCCTGAACTTGTGTTTTCCTGTAGCATTATTGTCAGGCGTGTTCTCGAGGTTGTACTTGACCACAACAATTTCTTGGTTGTGCCTTCGATTACGAAGTGTGTGGTTCTTTTAAAGCTTCCCAACAAATCTGATGCAGCTTGTCTTCATAATCATGTTTATGAGTGGGCATACCACTCTGTTAGGTTCTCCAAGGTTGACGAGATGGTGGTGGTGCATGTCGACATCTCTCACGAAGTCCATGGCCTAGTCAGTTATGCGGGGTTCATCCCGTAGGTCAGTGACAAGAAATAGTCTATAGAGTTTAATTAGTGCAACTTTGCTTCTCTGTAGTAAGTACTATTATTTAGTACTTGATTTGTGTTTGTGAACCCTGTAGTGTTTATTAGTACTGTCGCTTTTGGTGTGTGGTCAGTCCTGAGAACGGTCTATGTTAATGTCTGTCCCCTCAATTCAGTCTGTATATTTTGAAGTATACAGATCATCTTTTTTGTGAGGACAGTTTATCAATTATGGTTACACTCCAATATCTGTATGCATTGTAGGGTTTATCGCACCCACCAGGATTTCCAGTCTCATGGATGTTCAGTCCATACGATTTCTCACGACATTTGGAATGTCGTGCTTGTGGGAGTAGGTGGGTCCCCTGCATGCCACCCGTAGTTGGACGATCAATCTTCTGTTTAGTACTTCAACATAGTGATTTCCTGGTAAGGATTCACTCGTGTCACATCAAGTAAATCTTATTGATTTACTATCTAAATCTTATTGATTTAATGTCATGTTTTCTTTCTTTTCCTGCAATTTTACGATGCAGGCTTTGCCATGTGACATTCATCATAGAATAAACCGTTTGGTTTGCTCTACGATGGCTATTTTTTTAGGTTTCACTTCTTATGTCGTGTCAGTAACGAAGGTACTATCCATCACTTATATTGCTGGAAAAAATTGGATCAGTCTGTTGTCTGAGTACAAGATGAATCCCTATGATGAACTGCAGTTTGGGTTAAGAAAAATGCCACAATTAGTTCTTCTCGCGTTTAAAAGAAATGAAGAAAAAAACTGGATCACAATCACGGATCCTAGTGAAGTTAGAAAGCTGATCATAGCAGACCAGACACGATCACCGCTGTCTCGTACATCGGTACCACCTTCAGCAACGGATCGAGCACCGGCAGTTGCTCTAGCACTGACAGTGGCAGCAGCTGAGTGTGATCCAGCTGAGGATTGGGCACCGACCGCGTCAGCGAATCAGTCTGATCTACCGGAGGATCGGGCATCGACACCGGCACCTGCTTCGACACCAGCACCAGCTCTACAAGGAGCACCATCTCCGGCAGTAGCAGCGGCTTCGGCACCTGCACCAACACTTGCACTTGTATCTGCTCCAGCCCGTGCAGCGGCAACCGAACGAGCAGTTGCACCGGCAACAGACTGGGATGCAGTTCGCACTTCATATACCAAAGTCCTTACAAAAACCGGCATGCCCACCTCCTTGGTAAGCATTCACCACCTAAGTGCTTCGTTCTTTTTTCTTTCCATGTTGTTTCACATGATTCACTGTGTTGATCTAACTGTTTGGGTATGTCTTCTTGTTTGCAGACAGAGAATTCCTAGAGCAACGAGGGATTCGTTCAACAATCCGGGCGACCGCGGCCAAGTTTCTCTTACCATGCGCAGCCTTGGTGTGAATGAACCTGCTCAATATACCGTAAGTACAAAGGAAGGTCGCATGATGATTGATGCTAAGGGATGGTCAAGGTTCAAATCTAAATCATATTTTGCGGTAGGGGATGATGTCAAAATCAAACTTTCTCGGCAAGGAGAGCTGGTCCAAATCAACTTTGAAATTCTTCAGTAGCAGCACGCAACTGCCGAACTGATCTATCCTCCAAGAGATTTCGATGGAATAATCTGGCATGGTGAAACAAGTGTCTTGTGTGTATAATTAGTACGACAGTATTATTTATCACATGGTATATCATTGATAGAATTGCAACTCTCATTGGTGGTTAGAAACTGTCGTTCGATTTCATTCCAACAGCTGCCGTGCTTTATTCAATTTGGTGTATTCGCCTTGCGACAACATCTAAAACCAGCGTCGTACCGATCGCTTGCAATATGAAAAGCACTGACATAGAACACATGGGCCCCCAAACTTGCAGGGTGGGCCTGCGGCCCAAAGTCCTGAACCGTGAGCCTGTCTGAGTATTATATTCTCAGCTGAACCCCCATAATGCCCGTGTGTTGCACATAACATCATGATGCATTTGTATGAGTATTTTATCTTGTGAGAGAAAAGGATGAACGAGGGAAGGCCTTATTTGCAAATGTGGAGAGGTATGTGGGTACCTTTTTGCAAAATTGCCATAGTCTCCTTCCTATCCGTCAGATATAAATCGGACGGCCTATATTGCAGGATGGAAGGCACACCATCATCACCAACTCGTCTATACTGTGTTAAAAACAACTCTGTTTCTTATAATTACTAGCAAGATGCCCATGCGTTGCACGGAACATCAAGATGCATTTGTATGAGTAGTTTATCTTGAGGGAGAAAAAAATGAATGATGGAAGGCCTTATCTGCAAATGTGGAGAGGAGTACGGGTAAGTTGTCATAGTTTTCTTCCTATCCAATAGATATAGATTGGACGGCCTATATTGCAGGATGGCAGGCACACCATCATCACCAACTTTGCTTTTTATAAGAATAGAGAATATATATATATTCCCCTTGGTTTTTCTTATGTATAAAGTTATGATATAAAATATTTGTATATTTCTTTACAGAGGGAGTATCTCTCTGTCAAAAATATATTTATGTGTAACTAATTACTCCTGTCTTTCTACTTCCTTTCGCTGCTATGTGGGGCAACCGACAACGGGGTCTACGTGCCATATGCACAAATTAAAGTGCACAACTGCATGGTAGAAACACCCCAGTCGTAGCGCTGTAGTAATGCCCAATGAGCCGTCAAATCACCCCGGTTCCAGCTTTAGCAGTAAGCTGGACGAACGAAGCGGCAATATTTCACTTGGCCTGAATCCCCTTCTCCCTCGTCTGCTTGTTGAGGGATAACCCCCTCTTGGCGATTGCATAGGGTTTTCTCATGGAGAACCAGGTACTGATTCTTCATCCAACCCCGATAAATCCAAGTCCCTTGGTCGCAGGTAATCCTAGGATGGCAGCCGCCGCCGTTGATGCATTTTTCATCCTACTGAATCTAGTGTGTTTCATTTGTTGTGCCCAAAGTGCGAGGACCCTACAGGTTTCTGTGCCCTTGGCGAGACGCCACACTTGTTCCTTCTCATCCTAACATAGGATTTTAAAACACGCATAGTATGTTTCTAGAATCCTCTTTTCTATCCGGGAGAGTGGGTTTTTTTTGAACATGTTGTCGACTAATTTTGAAATTTGGATTGCTATATTTGGATAAAAGGTACTACTAGTACGATGGTCAATAGTTATTTCTAGATTTGGATAGGGAATACATTGTGTTCTCATATTATTTTTCCTGCAGTGCATTATTTGCTCTGCCAGAACACATGTACTCAAGATGCTTGGCCTTGCCATAACTAAATATACTAGTTTAATGGTCACAGTGAAGACAAGCCATGGATATAAGTTCTGAGTTGGGTTCATGAACCAAGAAGATCGCTGCTTTTTTATGGCTGAAATTGGATAAACTTTCTCAAGTGTTACAGACTGAAAGTTGGCGCACAAATGTTGATGGAAATAGCAGAACCTGTTCTCATCTTCAATATGATCTTCGACCCCTACGTCGATCCAATTGTTCATCCATATTAGTTTTGTATCTGGTTCTTGCTTGTTGCCTCGATTACTTCTTAATCCACCTATTTTGTCTAACTAATCACAATTTAACTTTAGAAGTAGCAACGAATCTCTCACGAAGATGCTACTTCTAGCTAATATTTTCTTATAATTGGTGGCATGTGTAGGTTTTTTCAGAGTTAAGCAGGCTGCTCGTTTGTTATTCTGTAATAACTCAACTGTTACTGATGGCACTGAAGTTGACTGGGACGACATCCAAAAGTTCCTACACTTTATTGATCGTCTTGAGGTCCTTGTGGTGCGTTTCAATGGTGGAAGGCCACGTGGGATATATGTGCCACTGTTTCACTCGTTGAATATGTCCAGCTGTGTCGAGAAACTTATGGTACGAGCTGTTTTCTGTTATGTATGTTGTTCATAAACTATTGTGTATACACAGTTTTACAGTTGTGATCTTCTTGAAACAGAAACTGCCCAGTTCTATTGTTCCTATATAGATGCCTGACCATGGTCGGGTCAGACTTGCGCTTGGTCACAACATGATGTTTATGTCGACCTACTCCATTCCCCTTGGAGGTGAAAAGATACTTATTCATGGGTGGTGTCACATAATGAAGGCCCGTCCATCTTGGAGAATAGGACAAAAGATTATGCTCATGCTTTTCCATGGCTCTAAAGCGAATATCCTGTTTATTGACCACATTGCGAGATCAAGCAGCTTTCACAAGGTTGTGGATGCGCGGGGTGGCGCTTGGGCCTTGTCCTGGGGCTTGGCGGCCTCACCCTTGGTTAACTTTAGGCAAAGTAGCACTGTTCGAGGCGTGCTTTGTACGGTTGAACCTGTATAAGTATTCATATTGCTTTCAGCTTTGGTTGTTAAGTGCCCCTGCTGCTTTCAGTTAAGGTTGTTAAGTACTCCTACTGCTTTTACAGTCTGTCATGTTTCTTTAGTCCTGTCTTCCTCTAGCCGCCAAAACCAAACCAGCGCCGGCGGGGCCGCCCGCTTCCGCCTCCCACGGCTTGCTGCGCCTCAGTGCACGCATCTCCTCCCCACCATCTGCTAAATCGTTAACGCCAATGTCCTCCACGCGCTTTGGTGCGCTCGCTGTGGCGCCGCCCTCTCGCGTTGTCAACATGGTCAACAAACCACAAGAATCGGCAGAAGTACGTGGAGAGGATGACAGTAGGGGCCCACCATTTCAGCGTATGGAAAAATAAAATGCTTCCTCCTAGTGTTTTCCTGACATCTGGGACCCACGACATTTTGAGCGTATATAGTCAATAGACAAGAGAACATCACAAGATCGGCTGACACCTGGGACATAGCTGCTCGAATAGTATTTTTTTTGTTAATGTTGAGATGGAGCAGGGTTTGAACTAGGTTGTGGGCCGTCTAGCCCAGGCTTATATTTTATGTTCACCATGTGACCAGCCCAGCTATTTTTTCGTTGTGAAAATGCGCCAAGTTTATTTTTTCTAACGAATACCCAATCCAGGCCTACTTATTTTTCTATGCCCTGATGGGCTGCAACTCTTTCAAGACGCATGCAAATCTTGAAAGTAATATGAAATGGGTTCTAAATATAAAAACAAATGACAAATTCACAATTACTTTATAATTTCTGAGTTTTTTCACATTTTCAGATTCCTATTTCACTGGCATTAACCTAATTTAAATATATCTTCAAAGTACTTTAAATCTGGCTCGACATTTCGGTATTAAAAATAGTTTGGAACCCACAGAAATATGCAAAATTGGCCCTGGCCAACCAAAAAAACAACTGCAATAAATAGCTAAGAAGTTGCAATGAGCAATATATAAATTATTAAAAAAAAGAGTGGTCTGACTTGTGGGCCTGTTAAGTTGACGCATATGCAAGATTTTTAGTTATTATATATGTCAACAAACGATTTGAGCAGACGTAACTGTTGGATGTCAATCCAACGGTTGTCGTGTTCCTTCAATCTCTGATCTTCTTGCTCCAGCCGCCAAAGCAGCGTCGGCGGGACCGCCTGCTCCCGCCTCCCGTGACCGCGCAGGCCTCACCGACCCCTACTACTCCCACCGCTGGCCAGGGCATCCCTCTACTCTCCGACACCCCATGTTATTCTGCGGCGACGGCAGCCTCACACTGCAGCCAAACCAGTGAACCCTCGTACTCCTCTTCGCGCGGGCTTCCACTGACGCGTCTTCCCCGACTCCGTGTTGTACACTTCCTAGGCCTCGCCATCATCCATCGCCGTGGTGGTCTCGGCGCGGCGTGGTCAATGTGGTCAACGACCGACTTCCATCGAAAGAATACTGTACGTGGAGAGGGTGATAGTTGGGTCCATGGCAGCCACAAGGAAGTGCATCCTTATTAAGTGGAAAATAATTATTCCTCCACCTAATAGCAGGGTCCCACCGGACGGGCCACCAGTATTTCGCAAAAAACACGTTTCCCCTTGACTGCTGGGACCCATCGGACGGGCCACCGTATTTCGCAAAAAAAATGTTCCCCCTGCTGTCAGCTCGGACCCACCGGAAGTGCCTCCTTATTACACACAAAAAAATGAATACCCCCCTGCTAGCTGGGACCCACCTTGGTGGGAGGCTGACTTGTGGGCCTACTAAGTTTACTGGGACAGAGGCCTTTGTCCATTTAAGTCAATATGAATGATTCTAGCTCCAGTGACCGTATGATGTCCATCCAATGGCCGTAGTGCTTCTTCAACCTCTGGTCTTGTTGGTCCAGCCGCCCAAAGCACCACTGGTTGTGCCGCATGCTGATACGTCTCCATCATATCTATAATTTTTGATTGTTCCATGCTATTATATTACCTGTTTTGGATGTTTATGGGCCTTATTTTACACAATTATATCATTTTTAGGACTAACCTACTAACTGGAAGCCTAGCCCGTATTGCTGTTTTTTCCCTATTTCAGTATTTCAAAGAAAAGGAATAGCAAACGGAGACGAAACAGAATGAAACCTTCCGGAGCATGATTTTTGGAACGAACTTGATCCGGAGGACTTGGAGTGCAAGAAAAGAAGCAGTCGAGGCGGCCACGAGATAGGAGGGCGCGCCCACCCCTCCTGGGCGCGCTCCCTGTCTCGTGGGCCCCTCGGGCGGCCACCGATGACTTCTTCCACCTATATAAGCCTACATACCGCAAAAACATCCAGGGAGCCACCGAAGAAATACTTCCGCCACCGTAACCTTCTGTATCCGCGAGATCCCATCTTGGAGCGGTCTCCGGCGTTCTGCCGGAGGGGGAATCCACCACGGAGGGCTTCTACATCAACACCATAGCCCGTCTGATGAGTTGTGAGTAGTTTACCACAGACCTTCAGGTCCATAGTTATTAGCTAGATGGCTTCTTCTCTCTTTTTGGATCTCAATACAATGTTCTCCCCCTCTCCTGTGGAGATCTACTTGATGTAAACTCTTTTTGCGGTGTGTTTGTCGAGATCCGATGAATTGTGGGTTTATGATCAAGTTTAGTTATGAATAATATTTGAATCTTCTCCGAATTCTTTTATGTATGATTGAGTTATCTTTGCAACTCTCTTCGAATTATCGGTTTGGTTTGTCCTACTAGACTGATCTTTCTTGCCATGGGAGAAGTGCTTAGCTTTGGGTTCAATCTTGCGGTGTCCTTACCAAGTGACAGAAAGGGTTGCAAGGCACGTATTGTATTGTTGCCATCGAGGATAAAAAGATGGGGTTTATATCATATTACTTGAGTTTATCCCTCTACATCATGTTATCTTTCTTAATGTGTTACTCTGTTCTTATGAACTTAATACTCTAGATGCATGTTGCATAACGGTCGATGTGTGGAGTAATAGTAGTAGATGCAGGCAGGGGTCGGTCTACTTGTCCCGGACGTGATGCCTATATACATGATCATGCCTAGATAGTCTCATAATTATTAAGTTTGCTATCAATTGCTCGACAGTAATTTGTTCACCCACCGTAATACTTATGCTATCTTGAGAGAAGCCTCTAGTGAAACCTATGGCCCCCGGGTTTATCTTTTATCATATAAGCTTTCAATCTACTTTTATTTGCATCTTTATTTTCTGTATCTATATTATAAAATACCAAAAATATATTTATCTTATCATATTATCTCTATCAGATCTCACTTTCGCAAGTGGTCGTGAAGGGATTGACAACCCCTTTAGCGCGTTGGTTGCCAGTTCTTTGTTTGTTTGTGTAGGTTCATGGGACTTGTGAGGAGCCTCCTACTAGATTGATACCTTGGTTCTCAAAAACTGAGGGAAATACTTACGCTACTGTGCTGCATCACCCTTTTCTCTTCAAGGAAAACCAACACAAGCTCAAGACGTAGAAAGAAGGATTTCTGGCGCCGTTGCGGGGGAGTTCTTCGCTCAAGTCAAGACATACCAAGTACCCATCACAAACTCATCTCCCTTGCATTTACATTATTTGCCATTTGCCTCTCGTTTTCCTCTCCCCCACTTCACCCTTGCCATTTTATTCTCCCTCTCTTTCCCAACCTCCTCTCTTTTCCGCTTGACTTCTTCTTCCTCTCTCTTTTGCTTGCCTTTTTCTGTTTGCTTGTGTGCCTGTTTGTCCTTATGGATTTGCCTAAGAGTACCGACCTCCTTCTTAGGAGGTTCGAAGAGATTGAATCGAATATTAGAAACTTTATGACTTTGCCATTTGAGCATAATAATTTCTTCAGAAAAGAGATTAAAGAACAAAAAGATTTTGTGGGTTTTCTGAATAAGGAGCTTGATGATATGAATAAAGAATTTTATGGTGTGAACTCTCAAATTATCCATCTTGAGAAGGCTATAGCCCAAATTTCTGATAAGCAAGCCACCTTAGTCAATAAGATGGCTGCCAAACCAGAAAAGTTAGATGAAAATAATGATGAAGATCTTAAAGTTATTGACGTGTCCCCTATTAGATCTTTGTTGTGCAATATGAATCTTGATAATAATGGAACTGGAGATGAGTCAACTTTATTTAGAAGGCGTCCCAAGAATTCTGATTTCTTAGATCTTGATGCTAAAATTGGTAAAAGTGGGATTGGAGAGGTCATGACTTTAAATAGTATTGAACCCACTATCTCGGATTTCAAGGAATTTGATTATGATAATTGTTCTTTAGAAAGTTGTATTTCCTTGTTGCAATTCGTGGTAAATTCTCCTCATGTTTATAGTCAAAATAAAGCTTTTACCAAACATATTGTTGATGCCCTGATGCAATATTTTGATGAAAAACTTAATTTGGAAGTTTCTATACCTAGAAAACTTAATGATGAATGGGAACCTACTATAAAGATTAAAATCAAAGATTATGAGTGTTTTGCTTTGTGTGATTTGGGTGCTAGTGTTTCCACGATTCCGAAATATTTATGTGATATTCTAGGTTTACATGATCTTGATGATTGCTCTTTAAATTTGCACCTTGTGGATTCCACCGTTAAAAAGCCAATGGGAAGAATCAATGATGTTCTAATTGTTGCAAATAGAAATTTGGTGCCCGTTGATTTTATCGTTCTTGATATGGATTGCAATCTTTCTTTCCCTATTATTCTAGGTAGACCTTTCCTTAGAACGATTGGTGCGATTATTGATATGAAGGAAGGGAATATTAGATTCCAATTTCCATTAAAGAAATTCATGGAGCACTTTCCAAGAAAGAAAGTCAAATTACCTTATGAATCTATCATGCGAGCTACCTATGAATCAAGTGCCAAAGATGGCACTACTTAGATCTATCTTCGCTTTTATGCCTAGGTAGGGGCGTTAAACGATAGCGCTAGTTGGGAGGCAACCCAATTTTCTTTGTGTTTTTTGTTTTTGTTCATGTTTAGTAATAACTCTTGCTTCTACTTTCTGTTTAGATGTGTTTTCATGTTTTAATTAGTGTTTGTGCCAAGTAGAACCTATAGGATAACCTATGATATGAGTTGATTTGATTCTGCTGGAAACAGAAACTTTGCGCTCATGAGAAAAAATTCAATAAATCACAGAAACGAGATTTTGCATTGATTCTTTTTGCTGCTACATTGCGCTCCCGAAAAACGAGATTTTTGCGCTCACAAGAAAACATGTTTTAATTAGTGTTTGTTCCAAGTAGAACCTATAGGATTTTTAAGGTTCCAGAAGTTTGCGTTATTTACAAATTGCAACAGACTGTTCTGTTTTTGACAGATTCTATTTTTCGTGTGTTGTTTGCTTATTTTGATGCATCTTTGGCTAGTATGTAAGGGTATGAACCATAGAGAACTTGAAATACAGTAGGTTTAACACCAATTTACCTTATAAAGGATGAAGGAGTCGGTAGTCACAACCACGGCGTCCACGTGGCATGAATAGTGCATTGGATTTACCTTATAAAGGATGAAGGAGTCGGTAGTCACAACCGCGGCGTCCATGTGCATTGAATAGTGCACTGCGTGGCATGAATAGTACATTGGATTGGGCGAGTGCGTGCGATAGAACCAGAAATATCTATCTCCCTCGTCGTCCGCTCTCCCATCCCGCTGCCTCCGCTTCCCCCCTTCGTCTCGCTCGCCTCCGTCTCGCTCGCCTCCGTCTCCACCTCCTCCTTCCCTGCCCCCGCACCGGAGCAGCAACCCCCTTCTAGATGGCGCCGCGACCTGGCAGATCTCGCGAGGTTAGTCCGCTCCCCTGCTTGATGCGACCTCGAAGGCATTGATTTGATTCGATTTTGGTTCGTGCAGCCAACGGTGTGCGGTGTGGTTCATGGCGTTGGTGGATTCCAAGGCCAAGGACTTGTGATCAGGAGGACGACGGTTCGTCAGTACATCGTGTTCATCCCACCCTGAAGGGCGGCGGCACAGGCGGCGACAAGCTTCAGCTCTGCATCAGGAGCAGCGACGCCGACACAGGCTTCAGTTCATTGCTAATCTTGGCCGGTGGTTTCGTTTTGTCTACGGCATCGGGTCGCTTCCTGCTCCGTTGTGTGGTTGAGGTTAGCTCTTCTTCCATCCTCTTTCTTTTTCTATTCTATAGTATAGAGGCATGTGGATGATACTTCAAAGGGGGAGGCTACATAGAGCATCGTTGGCTTCTTGGTAATCTGCTGGACTCTACTGCGGTCATTACTTTTTTTAGAAAAACCAAATCTGCTCCTTTCCAATATGATTCTTGATGAGCATGCTTTCGACATGCTCCACCCTCTCAGGTTTTTATATTCCTGCTCAAGCCAGCTTGTGGGTTGCATATCCTATATTCAGAGCTTGTGCATGGCGATTCACTTAATAAATTTCTTTGATTTTTTTGCTGGGTTTATGTAGTATCTACCACGTGTTTACATGATGACTCCTTTTATCTTTGAAGGCATTGGGAGTTCTTGAAGGGAAATGATGAAAATGGTGTATTAAAAGGTAATGCAAAAGTGTGTGGTTCTGGACATTATTACCTATGACTGAAGTTTTCTTGTGTTGTCATATTCAAAACTACAGTGCTTTGCTTGCAGTATCTTAAAGGCAACAATGTTTTGGTACTTATTTTCTGATGATTTAAAAAGTTCTTTGCATTGCCAACCTGAATTTGAGAGCACTGTTTTCTTATGTAGGAATTCTATTTCTTTGCCTAGAGCCTGTGATTTATTATGGCTGATGTAAATTTTGCCTTTGTACGTCCTTGTCAAGTTTAGGTGGACAGCTTGATATGGGGGGAGGCACATAGGTTTGCTAATTCTGTTTTGGCTGGCCTATGAGATGGAGACCAAGCAAACTTCAGCAGGTTTCAGGTACGCATCCTCTTTCCCTTGTGTTTGTCTTCCTAGCTAATCTGTACCATTGTACATATTCATAAATACACTTAGTTATTATTTTCTGGCTGTTGTGATAGTCAGAGCACATAAATTCTTACTTCATTTAGTAGCTAACATTATAATTTGTGAAATTACGTCTTAAGAAAATGTGTCTCCTTGTTTTGTGCAGGTAGCAAATTAAGTAGACTTATGCACATAAGCTTCTTCATTGTTTCCCTTCTGGAAACAAAATTGTTCTCGTGTTAATTGGTTGGTTCGCATGCATGTGCAATAACTGTGTGCCAAAGCACTGGTCCTAATTTTTCAGTGGCGCTCCACATAAGCAGGATCTATACTAATTGTTCCGTTGACTGCTCTCCGGTGAGTTTTTACTCATTTCCCTCTGATGCTTTTGTGTCCATATGTCTAACTTGGTCTTCTTTCAAAATTTCTCATGGTTTACGTGGTAGTGTGGTTGGCTGACGGCTTATAACTTTCTGTATCCTCTATATATGATATTATGTAAGGCTAGACACATTTCTTCCCTTCATAATTCAGTGTTGAATTAATTATCTTAGCTACATGGTGAATCTCGATAATCCCTTTAGGACCATACTATAGCTTATGGTCCCTGTATGGTTTTTTTTTGCAAAATGTATTTTTGAAAAACTATTGTTCATGATGCTAGCTACACTGCTTTGTATATAAAATTCGAACTATAAAATAAAAGCCATTATATGAAAATATATTTTGGTTTAGATCCAATTATTCACCCAAGTTACCTGAATAACATAACAAATTATGCATGCTGGAGTATATATTTTGAAAGATAAATCTTTTTTATTTTTTCATATAAAAAGGATTACATCATGTACCATATTTGCTTGTTCAAACCTAAAGTTACTAACAAATACAATATGGGCATTTGAAAATATCTTCGAATTAGATCAGCTTTGAGAAAAATGTCGAAGATGGTGATGTTCTCTATTGTGGCTAAGGGTGCCAAATAGCTGTGTATTTCACTTGATAAAAAGCAAGATTAGTGTTTTGTTTTTTAGTCCATTTCTTCTCCCTTTTCCAGATCTTTGTGTTTAGATTCCACTGCCACACCACATGCTAATGTAAAGTTCTCATGCTATAGAGCTTTTCAGGACCTATATGTACCATTTTTGTCTGATCAACCATGCACTCTATTGTAATCATCTTTGACACATTGTTTAGATTTCTGAATCCTTGCTGAATATTTGTGTTTCGTCGTGCCCATGAAAATCGGCCTAACTGACAAAATCTTAAGCTTGGTCAATGATGTTCCAACCTGTGTCTGAATATTTTTATGTGGACTCTTATAATACATGGCTTGCTCTCGCCCTTTGCGCCGTCGGTGCAACTGGTCATCTAGTATAAATAAAGAATGAGTTCATTACAGTACCTTATGTGGTGGTTTTGTTTTCTTTCACTAACGGAGCTTATGAGATTTCCTATTGAATTTGTGTTGTGAAGTTTTCAAGTTTTGGGTAAAAATTTGATGGACTATGGAATAAGGAGTGGCAAAATCCTAAGCTTGGGGATGCCCAGGGCACCCCAAGATATTCAAGAATAGCCAAAAGCCTAAGCTTGGGGATGCCCCCGGAAGGCATCCCCTCTTTCGTCTTCGTTCATTGGTAAGTTTACTTGGAGCTATATTTTTATTCGCCACATGATATGTGTTTTGCTTGGAGCGTTGTGTATTATATTAGTATTTGCTTTTTAGTTTACCACAATCATCCTTGCTGTAACACACCTTTTGGGAGAAGCCTACTTGGTTGAAATTTATTAGAATACTTTATGTGCTTCACTTATATCTTTTGAGCTAGATAGTTTTTGCTCTAGTGCTTCACTTATATCTTTTAGAGCACGGTGGTGGTTTAATTTTGAAGAAATTTTTTATCTATCATGCTTCACTTATATTATTTTGAGAGTCTTTTAGAACAACATGGTATTTGCTATGGTTATAAATTGGTATTAGAATGATGAGCATCCAAGTTGGGTATAATAAAAACTATCATAGGAAGTGAATTGGATGCTATGATCAACTTGATACTTGATAATTGTTTTGAGATATGGAGGCAGTGATATTAAAGTCATGCTAGTTGGGTGATTATGGATTTAAAGAATGCTTGTGTTGAAGTTAGCAAGTCCCACAGCATGCACGTATGGTTAAAGTTGTGTAACAAATTTGAAACATGAAGTGTACCTTGCTTGTGCATCCTTATGAGTGGCGGTCGGGGACGAGCGATGGTCTTTTCCTACCAATCTATTCCCCTAGGAGCATGCGTGTAGTGCTTGGTTTTTGATGACTTCTAAATTTTTGCAATAATTATATGAGTTCTTTTGACTAATGTTGAGTCCATGGATTATACGCACTTTTACCTTTCCATCATTGCTAGCCTCTTTGGTACCGTGCATTGCCCTTTCTCACCTTGAGAGTTGGTGCAAACTTCGCTGGTGCATCCAAACCCCGTGATATGATACTCTCTATCACACATAAACCTCCTTATATCTACCTCAAAACAGCCACCATACCTACCTATATATGGCATTTCCATAGCCATTCCGAGATATATTGCCATGCAACTTTCCAACGTTCTGTTCTTCACCATCATGACATACATTACTTTTGTCATATTGCCATTGCATGATCATGTAGTTGACATCTCATTTGTGGAAAAGCCACCATGCATAATTTTTTATACATGCCACTCTTGATTCATTGCACAATCCCGGTACACCGCCGGAGGCATTCATATAGAGTCATTTTTTTTCTAGTTTCGAGTTATAATTCATGTGTTGTAATCAATAAAAGTGTGATGATCATCATTATTAGAGCATTGCCCAAAAATAAAAAAATAAAAGGCCAAAAGAAAAAAAAGAGGCCAAAGAAAAAAAAGAAAAAAAAGAAAAAGAAAAAAAAGAAGAAAAGAAAAAAGAAAAAGGAAAAAAGAAAATAAATAAAGGGGCAATGCTACCATCCCTTTTTCCACACTTGTGCTTCAAAGTAGCATCATGTTCTTCATGTAGTGAGTCTCATATATTGTGCTTCAAAGTAGCACCATGTTTTTCATATAAAGAGTCTCACACTACTAGGAAAAGGGCTATAGATGGAATGACCACTAATGGCGCACCAGACATGTGGTGCGCCACTCCTATATAGCAGTGACGCACCATGTGCTGGTGCGCCATTAGTGTGAAAGACACTAATGGCGCACTCGACAAGTGGTGCGCCACTAGTAACATTTTTTTCCAAACATACTAATGGCGCACCAGCTCATAGTGCGCCATTAGTACTTCTAACTAGTAATGGCGCACCGGCCGCAAAGTGCGCCACAACTGTTTTTTTTTTGCAAAACTACTAATGGCGCACCGTGGCACATTGCGCCATTAATAGTGTAAACTAGTAATGGCGCACTGTGCCATGGTGCGCCATTAATATATAGATTTTTTTTTGCAAAACTACTAATGGCACACCACCTGCAGGTGCGCCATTAGTGACCAGGGTTACTAATGGCACATGTGCAGGTGGTGCGCCATTAGTAACCTGGGACCAACAAGATATTTTGGACAGCCACACACCTACCCACTCACTTTCCCCACTTCATTCCCTCCACCTCCTCCTCCAAGCTTGTCTCGGCTGCCTCCTCCTCCTCACCTCATTTGCACCATAGATTCATCCAAATTAAGTGGTTAAATTACCTTTTGTTGATAGGTAAGTAAGGGGGGAAGCTATCTTTATGTTGTTCTCCTTCCAACAACGTGCACATGCACTTTTTGTGGCGTAGCTAGATCTATGTATGTTCGTGGTGTTGCATATGTTTGTGGTGTTGCATATATGTTTGTGTTTGTAGGTACCGGTATTTGAAATGTGATAGTTGCCAATATTTTGCCGGAATGTTGATTCATTTCCGTTTTGGCAAGAATTTTGGCACTATGCATTCTTTTTGGTCCTATTTTTAGGGAAAGTCATGCCAAATTTTTTCTTGGTTCTAAAATATTGTTTTGCTCTACCCCGCAGGTGACCATGGTCTGCACGATGACCGAAGGCATCATGAATAGGTTTTTGAGCTCCGCGAAGGCCGAGATGCTTCAAAAGAACAAGACGGAGATAAGATGTCCGTGTCGAAGATGCAAGCTGAAGAGCCCTATTGCGGACCCGGATTCCGGGCAGGTGCGGGACCACCTGCTCTTGCGTGGTTTCATGGATGGCTAAGGGTGGCAAGGTGATGAAGATGACTATGAAGTCGTCCATGGGGGCCGGGCGGCAAGAAATGAGCAAGACTCGACGGGCGAGAAGACGAAGAATCTCCAGGACATGATCACGATGGTGATGCTGTACACAGTCATCATGTAGAAGATGCAGGACATGATGATGAGGAAGATGCCGGAGCAGACGAAGGGCATTATCATGAAGATGAAGATGCTGGCGGAGCAGACGCCGATGGACCATCGATGGGCTGGGTGCAGGACCCTCATATTCAAGAGCTGCTTCTCAAGCAGACGGATAACGCAAGAGCTGCCGCCCGAGAGAAAGCCAAGCTGGATCAACTGGAGATAGATGCGGTTACTCCATTGTATGAAGGATGCAGGCTCGAGGAATCGTGTGTACATTCTCGCGCAACGAGGACATGACATTCCGACCAGTTTCGAGGAGGCGAAGAAAATCGTGTGTCCTCTGGATTTACCGCACGTGAAATACCATGTGTGCATGAACAATTGCATCATTTATCGGGACGAGCACGCGGAGTCTACCATATGTCCTGTGTGCAGCGTCACTTGATACAAGAAGAGGAAGAAAGCTCCTCGAAAAGTGGTGTGGTACCTTCCGATCACTCCTCGTCTGCAGCGGTATTTCGCGGACCCTAAGGTAGAAAAGCTCCTCCGTTGGCACGCGGATAGGGAGGAGAAGAAGCCAGAAGATGATGCAAATGATCGAGAGATAAATAAAAAAGACAAGATGTTGAGTCAGCCTAGGGATGGGAGCCAGTGGCAAGCGTTGAACTTCAAACACCCAGAATTTGGGAAGGATCCAAGGAACATTGTGCTGGGCATGAGCACCGATGGAGATAATCCGTTTGGCAGCCAGAGAAGCACACATAGCACCTGCCCTGTGTTTGTGTGGATGTACAGCCTTCCCCCCTAGTTGTGCATGAAGAGGAAGTACATTCCCATGAGTATGCTAATTGAAGGGCCGAAACAACTAGGGAATGACATCAATCTGTATCTAGGGTTGCTGAAAGAGGAGCTAGACACGTTGTGGAAAACGCCAGCCAATACGTGGGACGCCGCACAGAAAGAATATTTCCCTATGAGAGTCGCACTGCTCACAATGGTGCACGACTATCTCGGTTACGGATATGTCGCGGGGCTGGTGGTCCACGGATTTTCTGGATGAGTTAGGTGCATGGATGACACAACGTATCGCCAGCTAGATAGAGATCCCAGGTCTTCGAAAACCGTGTTCATGGGACATCGAAGGTGGCTTCGCGACGATGACCCATGGAGGAAACGGAAGGATCTTTTCGATGGTGAAACCGAACCCCGAAGACGCCCGCATACGAGGCGCGACGAGGAAATAGACGAGCTGTTGAAAAATTGGAAAGATTGCCCACTGCCGGGAAAGAAGGAAAAGGCGCCAGACCCAGGAAAGAAGCGAAAGGCGCCAGAGCCGCTGCTGAAGGTATGGAAAAGGAGGTCTGTTTTCTGCGACTTGCCGTACTGGAAGATCCACCGTGTGCCTCACAGCCTTGATGTCATGCATATCACGAAGAACGTGTGCGAGAGTCTGCTTGGTACCCTGCTCAACATGCCAGAGAGGACCAAAGATGGGCCGAAAGCAAGGGCAGACTTGAAATCAATGGGCATCAGGGAGGAGCTTCACGCTAATGATGATGATGACGAGACGAAGCAGGACACGGAAAGTCGTCGCAAAGGCAAAAAGGCCAAGAATACCGGAAATGACTACCCTCCCGCGTGCTTCACTCTAAGTCAGGAGGAGATCGGTCAGTTTTTCACCTGCCTCGTAGGAGTAAAACTTCCTTACGGTTACTCGGGGAAGATAAGCAGATACCTAGACCCAGCGAAGCAGAAGTTCAGCGGGATGAAGTCCCACGACTGTCACGTGCTGATGACGCAGATACTTCCAATTGCAATCCGTGGCATCATGGACGCACACGTCCGTGAAACGCTATATGGCCTATGCAACTTTTTCGACGTCATCTCTTGGAAGTCGGTTGGCGTGAGGCAACTCAGAAGGCTACAGGAAGAGATCGTGGTGATACTATGCGAGCTTGATATGTACTTCTCACCCGCATTCTTTGACGTTATGGTGCATCTGCTGGTCCATATCGTGGAGGATATCATCCAACTCGGGCCGACGTTCCTGCACATCATGATGTCGTTCGAAAGGATGAATGGTGTCATCAAAGGATACGTTCGCAACATGTCACGCCCAGAGGGAAGCATAGCCAGGGGCTTTCTGACCAAAGAGTGCATCTCCTACTGCACGAATTATCTAGGCATCGAGAACCCCGTTGGTCTGCCCGGTAACAGGCACCTCGGCAGGCTCGCTAGATGGGTCACCGTGAGGGTCGCCGCGAAATGCATGTCGACTTTGAGGGTCGACTCACCGACTTTGAAAGAGCAAACCTAGTCGCGCTACAACACATAGATGTGGTCCATCCTTGGGTGGTAGAGCACAAAACCATCATTAAGAAGACGTACAATGACCGAGGCCAACAAAGGACGGACGGAGATATAATCAAAGAGCACAACTCATGTTTCACGCATTGGTTCAAGCAGAAGCTTCTGTCGTACCCTTTACATGAGGATTCTTCCACGGAAGAACAACTCATATTCGCCTTGTCGCAGGGTGCTGAGCACAACCTGATGACCTATGAGGCATGCGATATCAACGGTTACACATTCTACACCGAGGACAAGGACATGAAGAGCGATGGTTATCAGAACTCCGGGGTAACGATGGAATCCTACACTAGTAACAACAAGGACAGATACTATGGAAGGATCGAGGAGATCTGGGAGCTGAGCTACGCTGGAGAGAAGGTCCCGATATTCCGTGTCAGATGGGCCAAGAGCGTCATAAAAGAAGACCGGTATTTCACCACCATGGTTATACCCGAAGACAAATCGAAGACCGCGGGCGCAAACGTCACCGTGAAAATTGAGCCATGGGTACTGGCTTCCCAAGTGGACCAATGCTTCTTCATTACCGACCCATCAAAGCCCAGTCGTGTTGTCGTGAGGAGAGGCAAAAGGAATATCATCGGAATGGATGGAGTAGCCAATGAACAAGACTTCGACAAGTATGGCGACCCGAAGATCGAACATGACGACGACAATGAAGTAGCAGCATACACCACAAGAAGAAGCAGGACCACCCTACCTAAAGGACGTCCATTCCATAGAAGAACTCCATTTGCGAAAAAGAAGGGCAAGAAGATTGTGAACAGATAGCTAGCCAAGATCAATTGTATTTAAATTGTAGCCTTCATTTCTCGGTTGTATTTCATGGGCACTTTAATTTTGAACTCATGAATATTTTTTAAATTTCATGGACACTCGATCTCGATCCCCCGCACCCTCTCCCCTGCTCCAGCGGCCGCCGCCGCCGACCCCCCGGCCCCGCACCCACCCCCGCTCCACCGGCCGCCGCCGCTGACACCCTGCACCCTCCCCCGCTCCACCACCGTCGACGACCCACCGCACCCTCCCCCGCTCCACCGCCGCCGCCGACCCACCGCACCCTCCCCCGCTCCACCGCTGCC
>NC_057801.1:42618003-42632705 GCF_018294505.1 Triticum aestivum | reverse complement strand
GGCCCCCTGGCCCGCTCCACCGTAACAAATGAATGCAACTAAAATTGAAAAAAAACAAATTTGATTATATTTTCAAATAATAAATTTGATGATATTTTCAAATAATAAATTTGATGATATTTTCAAATAATAAATTTGATGATATTTTTTCATATTCATAAATATTTTCAAATAACAAATTTGATGATATTTTTTAAAAAAATATTACTGTTTTTATAAAAAATCATTACTATTTCATATTCATATTCATTTTATTAAAAATTATTAGATGCAACAAAAAATAAAAAAAATTTACTTATGGCGTACCTATGGCTGGTGCGCCATTGCTATATATATAAAAAAGTTTACTAATGGTGCACCTCTCGGTGGTGCGCCATTGCTATGTAATATTTTTTTACTAATGGCGCACCTGCTGGGTGGTGCGCCATTGCCATCTAAAAAAACATTCTAATGGTGCACCGCTGCGGGGTGCACCAATAGTAAGCTTCCCCCCACCACACACACACTAAATCACCAATCTCTCTAATCTCTCCCCTGGCTCATCGATCCCACCCGCTGCCCCCCGTGCTCGCCGTCCCCGAGCCGAGCGCCGCCTTCCTCACCGTCCCTGAGCCGAGTGCCGCCTCCCTCGCCGTCCCCGAGCCGAGCGCCCTCGACGTCCTCCCGCCCAAGCGCCCCCTCCCCCCGCGGCCCCGCCTGCGCCCTCGACGTGCTTGCTGTCCAACACCGTGCGGCCTGTGCAGGAGGACCACCGCCGTCTTCCTCTTTGACTACGAGGACCCGGACGAGCTCGGACGCCCAGGAGGACCGCCATCGCTCGACACCCTCGACCACGCGGCCTGCCCAGGAGGACCACCACCGCTCGACGCTGAATTCGCGGCAACATCCAAGGCGTCCACAGCGTCAACATCTTCGTCCCCGATGACACCCCCGTCTTCTACGCCCGCAGGTACCCCATCCAACTCACCCCCGCCTCCATTGCCCACTTCTCCCTCTCTGCTCCTCCCCCCTTGACTTCTCCCTCTCTGTTTCTTCCTAGGATTTATCTTGGGTTTATAAAGTTGGTAGTTCTGTCATAAGAATTTGTTGAGGATCTCCATGAGAAATAATTCAAACTGAATGTATTGGCAGTGTGTTAACTGAATTTTTGCACTGCATTTTTGTAACTAGGGCTTATCTTGGGTAGGACTAGGAGATGTCTAGGGACAATATTTTGACCATATGGTTAGCAATGTGAAGGGAATATGAGAGATTAATTCTAACTGAATGTATGTTTGTAACTGAATTTTTTTGACAATGTGTTAACTGAATTTTCGCACAACAGTGATCTGAATGTCACTGCATTTTTCAACACATGGACTGTAGATAGTTCCCCTTAACAAAGATTGACTGAATAACCTATGGTAAGGGACAATCCGACCATGGACTTCTTTTCACGTTTTTACACAATATTTTTGAAGTTTTGTGGCAGCTCGAATGAAAACTGTGAAACCAAGGTAAAATTGGGAACAGTAGTGCAACTTGGCATATCGTTGTCATCCTGTGTGATTCTGGTCAGTTTCACATGTTCCTTCACTAAATGGGTTTTTAAAGAATTGGCAATAACTGGCCACTTATCTTCATTTCAAAGCCCAAGTTGCAGTCCTTTAGATTGACAGCCGGACAGAAGGTATCTTCTAGTAACTTTAGAGTGGAAGGCAGCTTCACTCTGTAGCTATATGGACAACTTCAAATTGGATGGCATGGAATATATTGTTGGGGTTTTCACTTTTTCTACTTCGCTTGGTATTTTTTTAAATGTTAGACACAATAACATAGTTCATATGTAATATGTGAATTTTCCTTTTCTGCATGTCACATCAACATGTATTACTCTCACAGTCACATTGCGAGGCATTGTCTTGCTGCCTCATGAAATAAATAAAAAAGACCAAGACAGGCTCATGCCCAGTGCAACCTAAAATTAGCACCTTCTTATTAGATGTTTATATTTACAACTTATTTTGTTAACATAGTAACAGCCAGACTTACCAATCCAGCTGATATATTGAATATGACCACGTGGACTTCACTTTGTCACTTGTCAGACTTGTACATCCAATGAATTGGGGCTTTCCGATATTATTTTTTTATAAAATGACATTCTTTTTAGAGTTTCAGCTTTTATGTACATACATTAAACAAAAAGGTATCTCTACCACTACATGAAGTATAAGCATGCATTCTAACAGAACTATGTCTTTACGTAAAAGCATTCATTCTAAAGAAGATACCTTTTGATAAAATGTGTTTAACTTGTAGCTTCTAGCTTAAGTGAGTAGCTAGTACTGTAGTGAGTAGCTTAACTTGTTTAAGTACTTCCAGTTAGTAGTACTGCTAGTGAGTAGATGAACTCCATTTAGCTAGCTTAATTGGGTTTCAGTTGTGTAGTGAAGTTCTTCTATTTTGTATGATGCGGTTCACGCTTAAACTGTCCTGCTATGTAATCTGTTGGATCACCTATGTAATATGTATGCTGTGGCATGTGGTGTGGTCGATGCTGAGATGTCAACTTTATGTACTATGTATGTTGTGGCATAGGTGAAGCCACTGACTACACTTCAGGTTCTACTCCTGGAACTCTTCAGGAGTTTTACTTCATAACTGGAGGATTTTGATGATATTGGGGGGTTTTGTCTCCGACCATCGTGTCGTGATGATATTTTGGGGTGTTGTGGGGTTGCAGCTGGACGGGGGTGGGGTAATGATTAGTGCCAAGTGATTAGGCCCAACCTAGGGTGCCTCGGCATCAATAAACCCTAAATGATGAAAACTTAACTTAGCATTTAGGGTGCCTCGGCGTCGACAAACCCTAAATGATGAAACCTTGGCTTCTATAGGATGCCTCGGTGTCGATGAGAACCTAAATGATGTACGCTTAGGCTTTTATGGTGCCTCGGTGTCGACAAACCCTAAATGATAAAAGCTTAGCTTTTAGGATGCCTCGGTGTTGACAAACCCTAAATGATGAGACCATGATCTTGTTCCTTAACAATAACCAACTTCTTGACTAAACTCTTTTCCTATTTAGAGTGAAACATTGCCAACAACAATGAGGCCGGCGGTTCGGGCGGCAAGCAATTCTGGGAGCTGTCGCACGAGTTGGAGGAAGAACCTCACCGCTATGTGGACGCCGTGGAAGACACTGATCCTGACTACACAACCCCTAGTGGCATCGGGGATGACACCACAGATGGTGCCGCGCGGAGGATGCCACCACTGATGATGGCGGCGCACGCACATATGGCAGCCAATCAAAGAGGCAACGGAAGGACCGGCGCCCGAACGTGCTCGGCGCCGTCAAGGAGGAATTTACTGAACTGAACTCCGATGGGCATCTAACGGCGCCCAAAGAAGTAGTCAAGGGGTACTCGGTTCATCTCGGGTGCATTCTCTGGAGCACCGTCTCGATCAACACCGAGAACCTAAGGCATAAGGATCGAGGGAATTTGCGTAGCCTCCTCTTCACGAAGTTGCACGAACGATACAAGTTCCCCGCTGAATTTGCAAACACACGCCTCTCAGGGAACAAAGTGAACAGTGCCGCCCTCACGAGGATGAGCACGGCCCTGTCTACTTGGAGAAGCACAGTGAAGGCAATGATTGAAAAAGGTGATAGTTATGAGAAGATCAAGGCAAAATATCCTTTGATGAGCGAAGATGACTACAAGGAGTTCAAGATCAAGTGCGAGAGCAACGCAACCTCCGAATCAAGTCAGTGGGGGAAAGAAATGCGGCAGTTGAACTTAGGGGTCCACCAACTCGGTCCCGGCGGTTACAGAGTGGCGGAGCCTATATGGGACAAGGAGGACGCGGAGCGTGCCAAGCAAGGCCTACCGCCCAGCTTCGAGAAATACCGTGACAAGCAGACCAGGAACTTTCTCAGGACCTGGTACAAGGAGGACCCGGTAACAAAGGAGCTTACCACGGATCCGAAGACCAGGGCGCTTGAGCTTGTTCTGGTAAGGATTACACCCCCGCGTAATTAGCTCCATATGGTTGCATTATAATTAATCCCCAATATTTCTAAATGGTCACGTTCCTTCTGCAGGACACTGAAAGCAGTAGCGCGGGGTCATCTCAGAGCTCCCATTTCGACACCCCTTTAAATAGGGCATTGAACGTAATGAAAAACAAGGATAAGCTCAGTAAGCCGACGTCAGCTGGTCATGTGGCCGGCAAAGGCTTGTCCACAAAATGGTCGTCATACTATACCGCTGGTGGGCGAAAGGAGAAAAAGACCAGCTCAGAAAGCCAGTCGAGCAAGGTTGAAGCACTCAAGGCACAAGTGGCGCGGATTCCGAAGATTATCCAAGAGCAAGTGCAAGTACAACTGGGAACGATGCTCACCGCCATGGTGCCTATGTTGATTCAGGGGCTGACGACGTGGATTGCGGGCGGCCAACAGGGGCCTCCCCCGGTTCCCAGCTTCACGGCCAGCAACTCGCACAACGCGTAGGCGGTGCCATTGGTGTCTCAGGTGGCGCCATTGGTGTCTCTGGCGGAGGCGGTATTCGTGTCTCCGGCGCCGGCACATGCATTGGAGCTTAACGCACCCGGGTGTACGCCGGCCGGCACCTCGCCAGCAAGCGGCCCCTCCGTCAGTTGCACTCCCGCCGTTGGCGGTGCCTCGACATTAGCCGAGTTTGACGGCATCATGGTAAATAAGCCTCTCGGCCGATGACTTCATCTCCATGCCTTTGAGTGGGCATCCCTGACGCCCTACATTCCTTGCACTCTCCTGCACTTCGTGGGCGACAAGTTGGTCGACGTCGCCTAGGGCAGAATCGTTCAACCGGGCAACCCCGTGTTCCACGGTAATCCGATGCCACCCACAGTGTATAGGGTTGAACTGGTTCAGGTGCTCCCATGCTACGATGAGTTGTTACCTCCGATTCGACCCACTAGGGCCGACGAAGAAGATGAGATGACCCTCAATGCATGCGTAGGCTGGCCCCTGCCTTGGCCGAAGAGCCAGATTCGTTTTGGGGGAGGGGGACACCACCCAACAGACAAGACCGCCAGTCGTGCCGGTGCCAAGCCATGGCAAGAACGCCGCATTGCTACCCGACATGCCGGACATCCCTATGGCATAGGATCCGGACATGCATATGGCACAGGATCCGGACGACGATGACAACGACGACGGTACATTTACCAACGTCGATAATTACTTTGCCGAACATGGGTACGGTGACGAGTTCGGCGGGCCTCCTTCTCAAGAACCAAACCAAGACGACCGCGATCTAGCTGGTACGTTGGAGAAATCCAATTGCAACAGGCATCGTCTGGCATTCAGTCCTCAGGAGATGCCTCCAGCTCCCGCCTTCACCTAGCATCATATAGCTGAGGTGCGAAATATTATCATCCCCAACATGCTCAAGAAGGGGTCTGTGAGCAGAACTCGGTCCCATTACAACAGATCAAGAAGAAGGGACGGAAATGAAAGACTAACAAGGGCGTCGGTACGATCCGTGCTCAGGATGGGCCACCTTCACCTCAGGATATCTCGAGGAGGGTTCATGTGGTGGGTAGGGCGATGCTACCGACAAATATGGTCAATGCTGCAACCGGTGCTATGCAGAGTCTACATGACACGTTCTTTCTTTGGAGAAGATGCGTCTCTCCCAAAATGATGTGGCATACCCGGTTTTCATGGCCAAGGTGACAGAGGGCAAGGGCTTTGTGGATGGCGCCATCGGGGGTACGATTGTCCTGCGGTTTGATGACATCTTTGCTATGTTTAACATTCATCCGCTGCACTACACTTTCGTTCGGCTTTTTTTGCTGAGTATGGAGATGCGGATCATTCGAGACAAGACCCCGGACATCGTGATAGTTGACCCCTTCTACATCCGTGCCAAGATCTTGGGCAGTACTGGGGACCGGCAAGTCACGAGTTCACACCTCGAAGGCGTCATTCTGGCAAACCCAGATAAGGATAACTTCCTCGTGCCTTACTTTCCTGAGTAAGTCATCCTCTCATCGCCCCATAACATATGATTTCTTAGATTTCGATCGTTCTTTTTTTCCAACATTCCGTGTTCTGTGCAGTGACACACCTTGCACACTCATCCTCTTAAGCCCGTAATAATCCACGGCCAAGTATTTTGACCCGGACCGTGACTCCAAGATAGACTACACAAATATCAAGAAAGTTCTTGATGATGCTCTCCCTGGCTACACCACATCTGGAGGCACCTTTAGGAGGCCAGTTCGTAGGTACCGCGGGCACGTGTTCACCCCACAATACGACGTTCCCCTGCGTTAGGCAGCCGCCTGGCGGTCAGAAGGATGCCTACTATGCCCTCCATCACATGAGGGCGATTGTACGGGACCATAATCACCTTCTACTACCAAATAATGTCAAAGATTGGGCCGCAAGCTTGGCGGCAATCCAGGACACGGACATCCGACAAGAAGTCTTTCGCATCCAGTCGGAGTTTGCAGAAATCATCCATCAAGATGTCCTTCATACCTCGGGGCATTTCTACCTCATAGAGCAACCGTCCAACAGTGAGATAGACACAATGCTTCAAATGCGGGCTGACAACGCCCGCGACTTCATGACCATCACGAAATACGGCGGCTTCATCCATGCTCCGGTCCCATGAGTCGAGTCGAAAGTAGTGATGCTATTTGTAGTTCTGAAACATCGATTAGCTCATGTTGTAATTAAACTTTAATGAACTTGTATGTCTCTTTGGTTTGGACAGTCGTTCAACTTAGATATAATCGATGCTATTGATTAGTAGGACCATGAATTGTGCTATTAATGTCTTGCTTTTTTCTTCCGATCCTTTTGTTGCATACTTATATATTGCTTATGTATTGTCTGTTGTTTGGCTTGTGCATAGAGATGCCGTTGTATGTCGTGTACAAGGGTAAGGTTCCTGGAGTCTACGATGACTGGGAGGAGTATCGGAGACAGGTTCACCGTTTCAGCGGTAACAGTTACAAAGGGTACACCACTAGGGCGGAGGCGGAATCTAGATACGCCCGCTATCTAGCGGGATAGAGGAGGGAGCGTTTGAGGAATCGGGTGAGGACCAGTTTCATCGCGATGATGCTCATCGTGATGACCGCAGCTCTCTTCTATGTGATGGTAGTTTAGATGATCGATATCGACTTGTAATGTGAAGACAAACTCGCTACTCGCGGTCTCCAAGACTTGTAGTGTTCTATCTTCGTTCGGTCTTTTGTATTCGGAGACTAATATGATGAATTGTATTCGGAGACTTACGTTCTATTGTATTCGATGAATCTATTGTTGCTGTGTGGTGTTGTCTATATTTTGTCAAATAATATATTTTGTAACCTGTGAAAAAATCAGAAAAAAACCCCAAAAAACCTAATATTAATACTAATGGCGCATCACCCCACAGTGCGCCATTAGTATGCCAAAGGATACTAATGGCGCATCCCAACTCAGTGTGCCATTAGTATGCCAAATGATACTAATGGCGCATCACAACACAGTGCGCCATTAGTATGTCGAAGCACATGGGTATATATGCCCCCCTCGGAGGCATACTAGTGGCGCACCTTGGGCTATCCTAATGGCGCACCTATGGTGCGCCATTAGCATACCAGATACTAATGGCGCACCACAGGTGCGCCATTAGTAAAAAATACTAGTGGCGTGGTACTAGTGACACACCAGTAGCGCGCCATTAGTAGGAAAAACTGGTGCGCCACTAGTAGCCCTTTTCCTAGTAGTGTCATATGTTGTCACTTTCATATACTAGTGGGAAGTTTTCATTATAGAACTTGGCTTGTATATTCCTACGATGGGCTTCCCCACAATCCCCAATCATTATTCTATTCCACCCATAGTGATATATCCATGGCTCACGCTCATGTATTGCGTGAAGGTTGAAAAAGTTTGAGATTATTTGAGTACGAAACAATTGCTTGGCTTGTCATCGGGGGTATAGAAGTTGGGAACATGTTTGTGTGACAAAAATGAAGCATATCCTAACTATATGATTTTGTAGGGATGAACTTTGTTTAGCCATGTTATTTTGAGAAGACATGATTGCTTTTATTAGTATGCTTGAAGTATTACTATTTCTTTTGTTAATATGAACTTTTATTTTGAATCATTTGGATCTGAACATTCATGCCACAATAAAGAGAAATTACATTGAGAAATTATGCTAGGTAGCATTCCACATCAAAAATTCTGTTTTTATCATTTACCTACTCAAGGACGAGCAAGAATTAAGCTTGGGGATGCTCGATACGTCTCCAACGTATCTATAATTTTTTATTGTTCCATGCTATTATATTACCTGTTTTGGATGTTTATGGGCTTTATTTTACACAATTATATCATTTTTGGGACTAACCTACTAACCGGAGGCCCAGCCCGTATTGCTTTTTTTTGCCTATTTTAGTATTTCGAAGAAAAGAATATCGAACGGAGTCCAAACGGAATGAAACCTCTAGGAGCCTGATTTTTGGAACGAACATGATCCGGAGAACTTCGAGTGCAAGCCAAGAAGCAGCCGAGGTGCCCACGAGATAGGAGGGCGCGCCCACCCCTCCTGGGCGTGCCCCCTATCTCGTGGGCCCCTCGGGCGGCCACCGACGTACTTCTTCCTTCTATATAAGCCTCGATACCCCGAAAACATCTAGGGAGCCACCGACAAAATATTTTCCGCCACCGTAACCTTCTGTATCCGCAAGATCCCATTTGGAGCCATCGTCGGCGTTCTGTCGGAGGGGGAATCCACCACGGAGGGCTTCTACATCAACACCATAGCCCTTCCGATGAGTTGTGAGTAGTTTACCAAAGACCTTCGGGTCAATAGTTATTAGCTAGATGGCTTCTTCTCTCTTTTTGGATCTCAATACAATGTTCTCCCCCTCTCGTGTGGAGATCTAATCGATGTAAACTCTTTTTGCGGTGTGTTTGTCGAGATCCGATGAATTGTGGGTTTATGATCAAGTTTATCTATGAATAATACTTGAATCTTCTCTGAATTCTTTTATGTATGATTGAGTTATCTTTGCAAGTCTCTTCGAATTATCGGTTTGGTTTGTCCTACTAGATTGATCTTTCTTGCCATGGGAGAAGTGCTTCGCTTTGGGTTCAATCTTGCAGTGTCCTTACCCAGTGACAGAAAGGGTTGCAAGGCATGTATTGTATTGTTGCCATCGAGGATAAAAAGATGGGCTTTATATGCTTGAGTTTATCCCTCTACATCATGTCATCTTTCTTAATGCGTTACTTTGTTCCTACGAACTTAATACTCTATATGCATGCTGGATAGTGGTCGATGTATGGAGTATTAGTAGTAGATGCAGGCAGGAGTCGGTCTACTTGTCACAGATGTGATTCCTATATACATCATCATGCCTAGATAGTCTCATAATTATTCGCTTTTCTATCAATTGCTCGACAGTAATTTGTTCACCCACCGTAATACTTATGATATCTTGAGACAAGCCTCTAGTGAAACCTATGGCCCATGGGTATATCTTTTATCATATAAGCTTTCAATCTACTATTATTTGCATCTTTATTTTCTGTATCTATATTATAAAATACCAAAAATATATTTATCTTATCATATTATCTCTATCAGATCTCACTTTCGCAAGTGGCCGTGAAGGGATTGACAACCCCTTTATCGCGTTTGTTGCAAGCTCTTTGTTTGTTTGTGTAGGTTCATGGGACTTGTGAGGAGCCTCCTACTGGATTGATACCTTGGTTCCCAAAAACCGAGGGAAATACTTACGCTACTGTGCTACATCACACTTTCCTCTTCAAGGAAAACCAACACAAGCTCAAGACATAGCACATGCTCCTACCTCCCGAGGCCGGGTGTGATGCCGCGGAGGCCTCACCGCCCCCTACTACTCCCACCGCTGGCCAGGCCATCCCTCTACTCACCCACACCCCATGTTATTCTGCGGCGACGGCAACCTCACACCGCAGCTGAACCAGTTAACCCTCATACTCCTCTACGCGTGGGCATCCACTACCGCGTATTCCCCGGCTCCACGTCATTCCCTTCCTAGGCCTCGCCGTCGTCCATCGCCCTGGTGCTCTCGGTGTGGCGTGGTCAACGTGGTCAAGGAACGACTTCCATCGTACATGGACTGTACGTGGAGAGGCTGACACCTGGGTCCACGGCCGTAGCAAGGAAGTGCCTCCTTATTACGCGGAAATAATGATTCCTCCACCTGACAGCAGGGACCCACCGGACGGGCCACCGTATTTCACGAAAAAAAATTCCCCCCTGACTGCTGGGACCCACCAGCTACATCTTCGCACGCAAGAAAGTGCCTCTGGGCAAAAAAAATGATTCGTCCCCGTGAATGCTGGGACCCACCAGCTACATCTTCGCATGCAAGGAAGTGCCTGACAGTCGGGACCCACCTGGTCAAAGCATACATAGCGTTGTCATTCTGGTCGCGAACATGTACGTACATATATACTGGTGGATGTAGAGGCGCACATGTGTCGTAGTAGAGGCGCGCACGTAGCATGTACACGTATGTACAACGGCCAGTGTGCAAGAAAGGAAATACGGCCACGTACGTACATACGGGCGGGGTCTCGAACGCCTACTCGCACATATATACGTACGGCCGGGGCTCGTGTACATGGCTGGGTCAGAATGTAGAAACAACGTCGTCGTCGTGTTCATGGGGAGCCAACCGGCTGGGTCGAAACGGAATGCGTCATCGTGTTCATCGGGAGGGCTTGGACAGAATAGGCGATGGAAACGAGACCTGGCGTACCGCAGAACAGAGGAAACGGCCTTGTGTTCGACCGGTCAGGTTCGAAACAGGATCCTGTTCATTGGGAGGGGTCTGGCGTACCGCAAAACGGAGGAAACGTGACCTCCTACGGTCGAAATGGGGGTCCTGTTGATCGGGAGCGGTGTGGCGTACCGCAAAACGGACGCAACAGACTTGTGTTGGAGCGCTATGGTCGAAACGGGGGTCATGTGCATCTGGAGGGGTGTGGCGTACCGCAAAACGGGACTCCACGGGATACTGTTCATCTCCACCGTCGACCTCCTCCAGCCTCCACCCGCGACTGTTCATCCACGGGCTCTTGTTAATCCAGCCTCCACCATGCGCTACTCCACCGGCTATTGTTCAACCACCCCTCTCCACGGGATCCTGTTCAACCACCCCTCCACGGGCTACTGTTCATCCACCCTCCACCATCTACTGTTCATCCACCCCTCCACGGGGTCGTACTGTTCATCCAGCCGTCCACGGGGTCCTGTTCATCCAGCCCCAACCGGCTCGATCGATCGGGGTCCTGTTCATCCAGAGGCAACGCCACAGGGTCATATTCATCCACCCCCACCGCTAACTGTTCATCCACCCCCACCCCCCGCAACACTCACTGTTCATCCAGAGGCAGCATCGATCGACTTCAGTTAGCAGCAGTAGCGAAGGATTCGCTCGATCGGTTTCAGTTAATAGCCATCGATCGATCACTCGGGTTTAGTAACGCGTAGCCTGCAGTGCAATTGCTCGGGTTCAGTTAGGCGACGCCTCGCTCGGGTTCAGTTAGAGCCCAAAGCCTCGCACACACGCGCATACGTGTACGAGAGAAACGCGCATCGCTCGGCCCCCGACCAACCACCGTAACCGGGAACTCGCCAAAATTTTCCTCGCCCTTTCTTCTACCATGGTTTTTTCCGTCATGGACGGCCCAAAGAATGTCATGCAGCTGCGTCTCCGGCCCGCCCAGGACAAAAAGCTCATTTTCTATCATGATTTTTTGTCATAGAAGTAGGATCCCACCACATCTATGATGATACCGGGTTTTGTCACAATTATCGTCATAGAAATGTCATAAGTATGACAGAAAAAAAATTGTTCGGCCCAAAATGTCATGGATGTGTCTTTTTTTTGTAGTGGAGGCCCATTGGTCCCGGTTCGTGTCTGGAACCGGGAACAAAAGTGCCAAATGAACCGGGACCAATGGCCCCCGAGGCCCGGTCGGTGCCCTAGCCTCACGAACCGGGACTAATGCACCCTTTTGGTCCCGGTTCCTGAGTGAACCGGGATTAATGCCCTTATCCTGGCCTCAACCAAACCCCTGTTTTCTACTAGTGGTATGATGAAATAACAATGCATATGAGCATGAGATCAACATCAACATGGATGGGAAGCATAACCAGTTATCATGTCAATTTTACATCAACAATAAATCATTAGTCTAATCATGCAAATGAGCATGGCATAGCGATGATCATGGTTTCACAAGTATTTTTTATAACAAGCCATATCAATTCATAAAAGCATTTCACGGTCATTAGCATCGGAACTACTTATAAGAATTGAACATGATAATATCGTTAGCAAATTCATTCTTATGAACATGGCATAAGAATGAGCATGGATTCATAAGCATAATCAAAGCACTCACAAATTAATTAAATGAGAAAACAATTATTTTATCATTCAAGTGAAAACCATGAATTACAAGGCCATCATGCAAGTGGTTGTTGTGGCTTGCCTGGAGATCAAGGATTCATCGGGAAGAAGTGCAAGGCACTCGCGGAAAAAATTGCCAAAAAATTGTCTCTCTCGACGGAGCTGATTAGAGTGCAAGGTCAAAATGGTAATTTTCATAATGTGAAAACATCATGAAAATGGTACCAACAGAATAGGCTCGACGAATAGAGAACGTGGGCTATCGAATCACCTGATTCGATTTTACGATCGCGGAGATACGACAGTTCATTCATTAGGCAGCAAACAAATAGAAATTTGTCTATTTCTACGCTTAACGTACGAACACCCGCTATTTAGAGGTTTTGGCGGTGGGGCTGAAACATAAAGAGTCTTTAGGAAAATACGCTTTCAAACAGAGAAAATGTATTCTGGCTCGAAGAAGCAACAGAGTATGCCTTCACTTAAACGCACTTTGTAAACTACGTTTCCACTTATCCATGTCAGGGGGCTGGGGTCAACGGTTTGTGTAGCTCAGAGCTTCGACCACCAAAGTACTCGCTGCAGAGCGCCGTGTCGGGGAGGACCAGCCGGGTTTTTGGGGTAGGGTCGAGGTTGCAGCGGCTAAGACTCCCACAGTCATGGCCGTCGGCCGAACTTGGAACCAAGCCCACGGACGTCGTGTGGACGAAAGGAGGGGCGGGGGTGTTTGCTTGGCTTCGTATGATGCTCTTGTGGCGGCTAGAGGGAGAGGAAGGGCCAGCATTACATGAATTTAAGTGAAGGAGGGCGGCGGCCATGGCAGCCAAAGGAAGAACAGAGGGCTCCTCGAACTCAATGTAGTGGTCGGGGAGGGTGCTGCTAGTTAGGAGAGGAGGTTACCATGCTCAAAGAGGCTCAAGAAGGGCACAAATAGCCGGGCAAAGCCATGGCCTAGGCTATGCATGCATCGCATCCCGGAGCTCGGAGACACGCGTAGGAGAGAAGGGAAGGGCTTCAGAGAGCTTACATGATGTGTCTGAGCTGAGGGACACACGGAGGGAGGTCGAGGAGGTCTTGGTCGACAAGCCATGGTGGTGGGTCAGCGGCAGAGCACGGACGCAGCTGTCGTTGAGTAGGGAAGAAGAAAGAGGAGGGGCGAGGGCTCAAGAGAAAGCGTGTGGCCTTGGCAAAGCTCCTGGACAGGGTGTGGTTTCGAGGGCGCGATAAATGAGCAGTGTCCGAGGGCCTCAATTCAAGAGCATGTAATTTGGCATGCCAGCCACATGTTTACCTAGTGGTCATGACATTGCCACGCGTTATGGGTGTCCTAGGCATGTCTGGTGGGTTGGTAACTCCCCTAGAAGATGCTAGGAAGAAGAAAACAACCATAGTGGCTCGAGTGTTGGCTAGACTAGGCTCATGCACTAAGAAACAACAAGGTGTTTGATCAATGGTGCGGGTAATGCACCTGTCTAATGTGGCTGATATTTTTGTGAGCTTGATCAATCACTAAGGTGACTGTCTATGCAAATTTGCAGCTCGAATGGAAGGGTCTAGGTGGCACTTCCTTTGCAAAGTACCTCACTAGGCAAAAATGTGAACGTTCAAGTTGCACCCACATAGATGATTGGACTGATTTGAAATTTGGTGAATGATGACCATTTGATCATATGAAAGCACTGTAAAATTTCATACCATTTGGGCATACCAAAATGGTTCGTCCTTCACAATGGTCCTTTCTGGATAGACACTTCGGAAAATTTCTAGAGAATTATTGTCAAGATAAAATAAGCCCAAATTTGATGGAGGGAGGTGATATAGGTAGGAGAATGTCCTGGTAATTTTTCAGAAATTATGGAGCACTATAAAATATAGTTGATTGATAAACTGAAAATAAGATCAGAAGGAAATATTGGCTGGTGTGCTCACCATGGGCATGGATATTTTTGCATATCCAAGGTTCATATGGTCCAAAGGAATTTTGAGAATTTTGTGGTAATTAATGGCAAGGCAGAAATATAGGTTGCTTCACAACCTAGGGCAAATAGTGATATTCCTTTCACAGAGAAAAGGAATATTTCCAAGTAAAAGAATTTTGGTTTGGACTAGGATGGAAATAACATGATCTTGGGAAAGATTTGAGGACGACAAGCCACTTTAGATAGGAAGAAAAGGTAATTTTCCTAGGCTTCAAGACCACAAAGCCGTGGAAAAGAAATTCCAAATCAAATTTCAAAGAAATAAAAAAG
>NC_057801.1:42603500-42617814 GCF_018294505.1 Triticum aestivum | reverse complement strand
TTGGTTGCTCATGGAACTAGGATGAATGTTCTAACTTGAGGAACCCGTCTCCAACTCGGGTATCCTTTTCATTTATATGTTGTTCCCATTTCATATGATCTGACTACCTTGCCCTGGGGTGGTTTGCTTCACCGTGTCCATATTCTGACAGACTTTTCCTCATATATCCGTCCTTATGTTGGCTCCAATTCTTTTATGTCTGCTGGCTTGGCTGATATATTATCAGTACTGGCATATGTCATCTTTCCATAAGTCTGGGAATGATTTCCAATTGATGTGTTATTCTTATCACTACTAGAAAAAGCCCTACTAATGGCGCACCGGTTTTGCCTACTAATGGCGCACTACCAGTGCGCCATTAGTACCACGCCACTAGTATTTTGTACTAATGGGGCACCTATGGTGCGCCATTAGTATCTGGTATACTAATGGCGCACCGCTGGTGCGCCATTAGAATAGCCCATGGTGCGCCATTAGTATAATAATGGCGCACCACATAGAAGTGCGCCATTAGTAAAAATATTTTTTCAAAAAAAATCAGAATTTTTTTTCAATTTTTTTCTTAATCTCAGTTCACTATGGCTTAATCTCAGGTCAAATAGCACTCCGTGGTCAAACTTCCCGAAAGGTCACCCATCCTCACACTACTCGAACTTAATCTCAGGTCAAATAGCACTCCGTGGTCAAACTTCCCGAAAGGTCACCCATCCTCACACTACTCCATCCCAAGCACGCTTAACTTCAAAATTCTATCCAACCCCAGCAACAGCTCACTTCACAGTCATTTGTTGATATATCTAGCATATCAATCCTATTATACCTTGTTGATGTCTAGGACTTTGTTCATCTTCATGACTATGATGAAATTTTAAAAAATATTTCAAACTTCCCGGTCATATTACATATCATTTTTTGAAAAATTTCAAAACCAATTTTTTTTCTGTTACTAGTGGCGCACCACATCCACGGTGCGCCACTAGTAAGTTTGAAATTTTTTGATTTTTTTTGCCTCTAGATCTTGAAAGCGCCGTAACTTTTTTTTCTTAGGTTTTTAGGGATTTTGAAAATGTTTAACGGGGTTCCCCTAGTTAAATTTGAATGTAACTTTTCGAGTAGATGACTTTTCATATAAAAAACATTTTCATCCGAGTTCGTATGCAAAAGTTATGCCCATTTTACAAATTTCCAAAGAGATTTTGCAAATAAAGTCGAAATTCATATTTGTAAATTTTCTCAACAACTAGACCACATATGGCGCACCACACCCAGGGTGCGCCATTACTAGTTTTGAAAAAAAATTGATATTTTTTTTAAAAAAACTTAGTACTAGCGCACCAGTGGACAGTGCGCCATTACTAGTTAAAACTAGTAATGGCACACCGACACATGATGCGCCATTAGTAACAAATATTTTTTTATTTTTTTTTTACTTTTTTCTCAAAACTACTAATGGCGCACGGCGGATGTGGTGCGCCATTACTATGTCAACTAGTAATGGCGCACTACACAACGGTGCACCATTAGTTACAATTTTTTTTATGTTTTTTTTCAAAACTATTAATGGCGCACCAGGCACCAGGTGCGCCATTAGTAATCTATTACTAATGGCGCACCGAGACATGGTGCGCCATTAGAATATAGTAATGGCGCACCACATGAAAGATGCGACATTAGTCGCCATTCCATCTATAGCCCTTTTTGTAGTAGTGTTATATCCATTACTCATAGTATTCCATGGAGTTGTGAAATTTTTTCCTTGGTGGACTTAGAACCTTTTAAATCCTTGCACCGGGTTACTCAAATAGATGCATATCCTCCGAGTTCCAAAATAGTGTTGGGAATCATAACCTTGCTCTTGGCGGAATCAGACTACTTGAAGAGATTTCTGAGCCATCTTGGCCTGCTCCACTGACTTGAGTATCAAATCCACACCAAAGGTTGACTATCGCCTGAGTCATCTTGGCGAAATTTTGGTGGGGCAGCAAAAGGGGTGCGCGGAAGATGGCATGGGTCTCGTGTAAGACCATGTGCAAGCCCGAATTTATGCATGTGCGTGGGTGGGAGGGGCCTTCCGGGGCATTCAACTTTTGAACCTTACTTTGTTGGCTCGTCGGGCTTGGAGGCTATTACAGGACCCGGACTCTCTCAGCGCTCATGTTCCGAAGGAAAGATATTATCCATGATGTGATATTCTCAGTGCAACATTGGGCGACCATCCACCTCGGGTATGGCGATCAATCATGGAGGGCAAGGAGATTTTGTCGTTCGGATTGATCAAGCGAGGTAGTTCAGGCACTGAAACTAGCATCTGGCATGATAATTGGTTGCCTCGTGACTATGAGCTACATCCAATTTGTGTAAGGTCAGCTAACCCACCCTAGGTTGTTGCGGTACTGATTGACAGTACAAGAAGATCATGAAATAAGCAGGTTGTATATGAGCATTTTATTGCACCAGACGTTGACGTGATTTTGTCAATCCCTTTGAGCTCGCGAGTACAACCGGATTTCTCGGCATGGCACTATGATAAGGGAGGGACTTGAACAGTAAGGTCTGCATACAGAATGATTAGTAGCATCAAATCATAGCCGGAAGATTGGTTAGAGCATCGTGTAGGTCAACCAGATCATGCTTTGGAGAAGAAATCATGGACACACGGTTATGGAGGGTGAAGATTCCATAGAAGGTTTGAATTTTCGTGTGGCTCCTTGCCCCTACTTCATTACCGACGGGGGTTATCCGCCATCACATGAAGATGACCACTATGTCAGCATGCTCTGTTTGTAACGCAGAGGCTGATACTTGGTGTCGTTCACTATTTGAATGTTGCATGGCCCGGTGTGTCTAGGCGTTGGTGGATGAAGAAGTCCTTGAGTACGTAATCACTAACATGACAAAATAATAAACGGCTATGGCTTTTTTGGATGTTCGAAATCCTAAATCAGGGTGACCTATCACTACTAGGGAAAACGTTATACACAGAACTTTAGCAGTAGCGATTGTTAAAAAAGCTCACTACTGCTAGACAGCAGTAGCGCGTGACAAATAAGCGCGCTGCAGATGCATATATAGCAGTAGCGCGTCTATTTGAAAACTCGCTACTACTAAAATTTCGACCACTAAGCCGGTGGGCTACACATAGTAATAGCGATCTTTCAGAAAATAAAATAAAATGAAAAACAAATAGAAAAGTAAATGAAATTAAAGAAATAGAAAAAGGAGAAAGGAAAAATATAAAATATAAAGAAAAATAAATAAAAAAGGGAAAAAGGATGAAGGTATAGCAGTAGCGCGTTTGCGGAAGCGTGCTATAGCTAACTTAGCTATAGCGCGTTTTCGATAGCACGCTATCGTTATTTTTGACTTAACCCAAAAAACGGTTTCCCCCGGCCACCACTTCTTCCCCAAATTCCCTCGCCCCACTCTTCGCCGCCGTCTCCCCCACTTCGCCGTCGCCCCCACTTCGCCGCCGTCTCCTGTCGGCGTTGACGCCGCGTTCATCCTCACCACCTCCGCCCGAGGCCGCCCAGCCTCACCGCCTCCGCCCGAGGCCGCCCAGCCTCACCCACCGCCGCCTCTCGGTGTCAGGACCGGATTTTTGGGGTATTAATTTCCCTAAAAATGGCCCTTGTGCTCACCAGCCCCAGGATTACTATTAGCTGATGAGACACAACTTGATACAGAAACTCCAAGAAAAATACATGATATGTAGCACAAGACCATTTTGGCCTATGAGTATAACACAAGGATTCTTGTGGCTGAAGGCGGAAGCGGTTTGTGGTTGATCAGCGTCTATGGGGCTCCATTTCCCACAGGAACAGCTGACCAGGATAACTCCTATCTTCGCGAGGCTGCTATCATCTTTACATACGCTCCGGGGCTGTCATCTCAACGCTCCTCTCCGTGCAAAAAATCTGGCCAAGACAATAGCCAGGGACAAGCCAGTGAGTACTTTTGAATGTACTCGCAAACATTATGAACACAGGTGTAATATAACGAATGATAATCATGCTCGCTCTAAAATATTTCATGATCAGAACATCAGTCATAAAATAAAATCCATGATGCACGCAAGCATGTCACCGTCGGGCGTCTGAGCGACGCCACATAAAGGGCTTATAAATAATTCAAATGACCAGTATGCCACAATCGGGCGTCTGAGCGACACCACACCAAGGGCTTATAAATAGTTTAATCACAGTGAATATCCAGGAGGTAGAACCCTCCCAGGGATACTTGATAATTCAAATAATGTAAATGGTTAGTCCACAATAATAATAATCGTAATGATCATATGTCACAGGTCATAACCAATGTTCTGGTTTAGCTGTTTTTCCTCCGAAGACCGACACTAAGACCGACTCTTGACCCATCCCAAACTGTAGTCCTTAACCATGGACACGACTATTAGAATAGATAGAATCTCTACAGAGGGTGTACTCTTTACCCAAGAGTAACGGATTCCGTTAGTCTATCGGGACTAATTCCGTCTACGGTCTTTTAATTGAAAACACACCTGACCGCACACACCAGCCTGACTTACCGATGTCTGGAATCACCCACGACACCCATTAAGCAAAACTCTAAGTGGGGAGGCTACAACCTCGATTAGCATGGGATCACAAAAATTTTAACGTGCGCAAACTAGGGGAGCTACCCCCTCGGCTACAACCGGAAACACCCATCCCCCGGACCAGGTGGCATGCCTACCGAATGCAACTGGTATCTTCCACCATGGCCTCTCTGTACGGTGTGTTCTAGGAAGGGGTTGACAACTTACTGAACCGTACCCTACCTATGGTAGGGACAAGTGGTAGTACGAAACAAGTATGGGGGTTACTGGAACAAGACTCGATCTACAGCCGACTCAGGAGGTTTAAGTATTCCCTGCATAATTAGCATACAAATATGTTTTAACCAACAGACAAAAATCACCGCTCCTCATGCCTCACTAAGCCATACCGGACACAACTGTCTCGACGAAGACTGGAGACAAGCTCGTGTCTACCCAAGACGGAGGCTTTCCCGAATTCCTTCTGATAGGCATGAAGGCCTACGAGGGTGATTACTATCACAAGCATCTCAAATTCCAACAGTAAGGAACATTCATTATGCACTCACGAGTATGATCATATCATCACATAAAATAACTAATTCTCGTGTTAAGGTGGTGTTGTAACCGTATCAAACAACACACAACAATATTATGCCAGGGTTCAGAATGCTTGCCTTCAAGTTGTCGAGAGGCAGGGTGCATTCCAAAACTTCTGAAAGTTTTCTTCTCTCTCCATAATCCTATTTAAAAAAATTGAATTCAACACATAGTTTCAAAACAGTACAAAAAAGTTTTTTGGAAAATTTTCAAATAAATATGAAAATAAACTAGACAAAATTTGAGAAACAACAGAAAAAGAATCAAATCATTTGGACTTATATTTAAAGAGTTATGGCCAGTCAAAGTTTGGTCAAATTCTGTTTTTAAAATTAATAAATAAAACAAACATAAAAGAAAAAAACGGTTCGGGGGGGGGGAGCGTACTCTGGGATTACACCTCCACTTATGCCAGCGTGGACCGGCGCGTGGGTCACTCACAGTGGGTCCCTTGGGCCAACTGGTCAGGTTTGACCGGCCGCCCGCCTCCTTCCTCCTTTGCCTGAGCGGAGGCGGGGCTCCGGCGATCAACGCCGGCGAATGGCAGCTCCCCACGGGATCCTGAGGGCACGGATGGATCCGCCATTCCAGGGCGGTCCTCCCGGTGGTCGAAAGGGTGGCGGGGACGGAGGGAGTCACCGACGGCGAGCTCTACGGTGGATGGTGGCTTCAGGAGAATTGGGGACTAGAGCTACGGTGGTCCCCCATTGAAGCTGAGGGGCTGGGAGGCTCCGCACGGTCGAGGGGAAGAGGGTCGTGGCACTGGATGGACCGAGGAGGTTCTGCTGGCGACGAACGGGACCGGAGGGAGGCGGCGGCCGAACTGACCGGAGATGGGGAAGACGGCATCCTTCCGTCGATAGCTGGCTAATGGAGCTCTAGAGGTTTGGCCTAAGGTTGCCTATGGACTTGGAGGAGCTCGGGGGTCCTTTTATAGGCGGTTGAGGTCGGTTCCGCGGCGGACGGGGATAAGCTCGACGGGATCCTGAGACGCGGCGGTGTCGTGGTTCTAAGTCTGACAGTAGTGTAGGGGGGTAGGAATGGAGAGGCAAGATCCTAGCTATGGAATAGTTGTATACGCAAGAGATTTACGAGTTCAGGCCCTTCTCCGAGGAAGTAACAGCCCTATGTCTCGGAGCCCAGAGGCGGTCGACTGGATTATGTGTGTATGAGTTACAGGGGTGCCAACCCTTTACACTGAGGAGGGGGTGGCTTATATAGAGTTCGCCAGACCCCTCCGTCCCTCAGTTATGTAGGGTTTAAGGTACATTAAGATCGGGCATTACTAGTAATGCCACAAAATAAAGTGCTATGATGACCATAAAGGCTACTTAATGACTGCCCGATTGTGTGTAGAGCGACTTTCGATCTCCTAGCTGTCAAGTGGTTGGCTTCATGGTCGAGTGTCTTCGAGTCCGTCGAGTGGAACACTTCTGAGTCGATTGAAAGGTGGTTTCTTCTAGAGATGTCCTTGGAGAGGGTAGTTTGGACAGGTCCATGATCCTACCCTAGGTACATAGCTTCATCATTAGCCCCCGAGTGGATCGAGGTTTGTATGGGGAAGGAGTTGAGAACTCTTCCGACCCATTTTTTGTGCTATGAGTGTATCTTGTTCGGGATCCATGAACTTGAGTAACGACACCAACTTCTTTTTCGGTCGCCTTGATCCATTCTTAGTTTCAGTCGAGTGAATTTCTTTCCTTGAAATGCTCTGAGTGAAGGTGTGGAGGAGATCCTCCGTCTGACAAGTTGTTATGCTGCTCACGGATTTTGCGGGATTTGAATTTTGGGAAGCTCGCGGGGTAGAGGAGGCCGCAGTAATCGGACGGGATAGGGTGGAGATGCCTCGATCTCCGTGACAGGATCGTCTCGGCCTACATGTCAGTCACTCGGAAGCAACTCCATATAATCCGCTGGCCCAGGGCCTTTGAACAGTGTGCCTTCATTCTTCCTCTTTCTCCCCGAATTCCTCCGCCACCTCTGCTCTCGTCCCGGTGCCGTCGGTCCGTTCGAGCTTCATCTGCGGTGATTGTGAAGGAGAAGACGGCGGCCCTGGAGCGTGCAAAGAAGGCGACGGCGCAGACGAAGGCGAAGAAGTCCGGTCGGGACGGATCTTCCTCGAGGTCTGCCTTGCTGCGGGGCTGGATCCAGGGCAATTGGATGCCCTCGGCGATCCATGGGGACGACATTGATGACCTAGTCGAGGGGGGACTCATTCCTCACGAATGTGCGTGCCTCCCGGAGAACGAGATCGAGCCACAGCCTCTCGAGGGTGAGTGTGTCCTTATCGCCACTCACGTCGACCGCGGATTCTCCCTGCCCCCTCATCCTTTTTTCCAGAGTTTCTTGAACTTTTTCGGGGCGCAACTCCATCACTTTACTCCAAATTCCATCGTGTATCTTGCTGCATTCGTGTCTTTGTGCGAGAATTTCTTGGGTTGCCGTCCTCATTGGGGCCTCTTCAAGCACATTTTCACTTGTCGTTCTCAGTCGGTTAAGAAAGCCAAGTCGAGTGACGATAAGACGCAAGTGATTCAGATGTGCAGGGGTCTTGGGATCCAGATGAGAAGCGAAAGTTCTTTTCCAACTATGATTCTTCCCGACTCATTCCGCGGGTGGCAGTCGACCTGGTTCTACTGCAGAGACAAGCCGACCCCAGGTTAGGTGACGGGTATTCCCCCTTTTTCCCTGAACCAAGCAGAAAAACCTTCTTCTCTGAAAGTGACACCGGAAGAGAAGGAACAAGTCAAAGTGTTGGTTGGTCGAGTGGTTCAGCTTATCCGCGATGGGGTGACTGGTATGGATTTGCTAGAGGTCTTCCTCCGAAGGCACATCCAACCGCTCCAAGCTCGTGACCATCCGATGTGGATGTATTCGGGTCCCGATGACACCACTCGGATTCACCCGGAGGAGGTCGACGAGGCTACGTTGGAGGGGTGGTTGTCAAGTATCACAGGGAACAAAGACAACCCCTGAGGAGCCAGGAGGATTCCTCCACTCGACAAATCATATGAAATAGATCATGTCCAATTCTGCATCTCTGACTATGGCCTTGCTTTCTCCATTCTGTTTGCTCAAAATCAATCAACTGACTTTTGCCTTGTTTGTTGTCTTCTAGACCATTACTGACATGTACTCGATGCCCAACGGGGCGCAAGAACAGACCGAGGAGGAGGATGCGAGCGGAGGTGAAAGTGAGGGGGAGTGGCAATCTGATGGTAAGGGGGAAGAGGATGACGACGGCTCGAGTGAAGAGGAGGAGGAGGAAGTCGATCCTCCTCGCACGGAAAGGCGATCCAAGCTTATCCACGACCCCACGAGCGAGCATGGCAAAGCGGCTGTGCCTGTTGGGCGGTCATCAAAACGCCCTCGGACGGCTTATCCGACGTCGACTGAAAAAGCGCCAAAGCATCCGCGGGCAGCGTCATCAAAGCCGCCGAAGGCCTTGACCAAGATGAGAATGACCATTCCTACCATTTCCGGGTAACAGCAGAACTTGTGTTTTCTCATTTAGCATGGACAGACTCTTGGCCGACTCAGTGACTAACCGACAAGTTTCTGAAATCTGCAGTGCTGCTACCTCCTAGACCTCCACTAGGAACGAAGACCAGGAAATGGAAGACGCTGTCACCTCCAACCTCGGTACGATTTCTGTAGTTTCACTTTTGGTCAATTGGATTTTTGTTTTTAACTTTGGATTTTCCTGTAGCTCCTCCTCATGTCATTGATCTCCCTGATGATGACGACGATGTGCCACTGAGGGCGAGGGGGAATAAAAGGCGCCGGCTAGCAAGTCTACTCAGATTGCATCAGTGCCTGAGACATCGTTTCAAGAGGGGCGATGTCACTCGGCATTCTGTGTCCTTCGCTGTGCCACTGATGAGTGTCCGGCCTTCGTCGTCGACTGCTGACCCGCCCTTACTTTTTGCCACACACCACGTCCCAGAGGACCAAGTGGGTGCTGCTAAGGAGGCTATACGCCAGGCGGGGATCATGATGGAGCAGGTGAAGGCGATCCGGGAAGCCAGCCAAGCGGCCTATGATGCTAGCTCAGCCCTTCAGAGCAACGTCCAGGTTAGTTGGTCACCGCTTGTTCTGTTAGGATATCCTATCTGAAGACTTTCTTTCCGAAGATCTTTGTATCTATACACCCACTGGGTGTGTCGATCGAATTTTTGGATTGGTGGGGGCACGCTGTCTGCACCCACTGGGTGTAGTCCCCGAGACTATGGTGGACTGCTGGCAGTCGACTGTAGTCTTTGTATTTTGAATTTCTTCACTCTAACTTCTTCACTCGGTCTGGTTGGACCATGTCGAATGGAATCTTGGAACCAGTGGGGGAACGCTGAGTGCACCCACTGGGTTTGGTCCCCGAGACCATGGTCGACTAAGGTCTGAAGAACCTGTGTTTTTTTGGACGATCATGATGAGACCGTGGCTGACTGCTGGCAGTTAGCTATGGTTTTAGGATCATAACCTCTTTGTGTCACATCCCTAGTCTGGTATGACTTAGACTAGCTAGCTATTTGTGCATCATATTTAAATTTCATTTAAATTTGAAATGAGGATTGGTGGAACCCTCAGAATCATCTTTTGAAAATGACCCAAATAAAAATTTCTCCAAAAGGGTCCAAGAAAATGCTCATGATGCCTTCTAAAAATATTGGACAGAGATAAAAATCAAAACAATATTTTTAGGAGCTCATGGACATTTATTTTGGCCATTTGGATTAATTCGATAAATATTTGCATTGGAAATATATTTCTATATATATGAAATATGGTCCAGAAATTATGCCAATTATAAAAGAGCTCTGGAATAATACCATTAGCCCCTACAAAAATTGGCATAAGGAAATTAAATGATTTAATATATTTATTAAATCAAAACAAATGTCAGAAAAATTAGAAAACAAAAATAAAAGAAGGAGGGGCTTACCTGGGCCTCCCCTCCCCTGCGCAGCCCAGCAGCAGCAGGCCGGCCCAGCCAGGAGGCGGCCCAGCCCGCCTGGCCCCCCCCTCCTCTGTCGTCTTCCCCCCCGACAGGGGAACGGCGTGTGCCCGACGCTCGCCGGCACGCGCGCGCGCCACCTCCCCCCCTGCTGGCCACCTCCTGCTTCCTTCTCTCGCCCTCGATGCCCCGGACGAAGCCACGCAGCTGCCCCGCACCGCTCTCACTCTCCCTCGCCCTCCTCCTCTCCCCCTGCTCTCTCTCTCACCCGAGAACCACCGCCGCCGCCGTTCGCCATAGCCATCACCACCGACCTCCCCTCGCCTCCCCGACACACGCGGAAGCTCCGCTCCTCCGCCCTGAAGCTCCCCGTCAAGCCGTGCCCCTCCGGATGCCCCGTGAAGCCGTCGCCGTCGCCAAATTCGACTCCGGCCGCCGTGGACCCTCGCCGGCGATTCGGGAGCTACCGGGCATCCCCGACCTCGCCCTCGCGCTCGCTAGTTCCGCGGTGAGCCCCCGCACCGAACCCCCTCCTCCCCGTGTCCGTTTGCCCCGTCTAGCTAGCTCGCCACCGCGCCCGTAAGCCCCTCGCCGCCGGCCATGGCGCCACGGTGGCACGAGCCCAAGCCGGTCCCTTCCGCGCGCGTCCCCGTGTTCCTGGTGACGCCAGGAGCCCGTAGGAACCCTCCGTCTCCACTGCCGTGCACCACAACGCCGCGGCCGCAAGTTGCCGAACTCCGGCCGCCGCCCTGAGCTCTGCTCCGGCGAGCTCCGGCGCCCCCGCAGCCCCCCCACCAGCTCCCCTGGATGCGCGTGAGCGCAGGCTTCGCGTGGGTGGTCTCCGCCGCCCGAATGGTCGCCGGAACGGCGATCCCGAGCCCCTCCGCCGTCTCGGGCCTCGCCGGCGGCTAAACGCCGGCGGGATTGACCGGTCAACCGCGCTAACCCCCCCTGACGCTGACTAGTGGGCCCGACCCCCCCCCTAACCTTTTAATTAAATTAATTAACCCCTGTTAACCCCCCTGTCACTGACGTGTGGGTCCCACACGTCAGGTTTGACCGGACCAGCCCAGTTGACCGCTGACGTCGTGCTGACGTCATGCTGACGCAATTATATAATTTCTGGATTTAATTAAATCAGGAAATTCCAGAAATTGATTTAAACTTCAAAAAATTATAGAAATTCAACCGTAGCTCAGATTAAAATAATTTATATATGAAAAATTATCAGAAAAATGCAACCTTTCCATCTGTACCAGTTTCATGCATGAAAAACCAACTTATACATGCTGAATATGGGAAAACACATTATGGCATATATAAGAGACCTAATTTAGAAATGCATTTGAACCTTTGGTTCAAATGCACTTCAAACCAAATGTTTACTAGATGCATTAGCTCAAACAGCATCACATCTACATGCCATGTTCATGCATCATATTGTTGCATATGATTGTGTATTGATTGCCGGCACCGTTCCTTCTCGATAGGTCCTACTCCGGAGACGTTCCAGAGTACCTGTCTGTGAAGCAGTGCCTCCCTTGTTGTTTTACCAGGCAAGCAAACCCCCTTGTTCATTTCGATAAAACCCTACTCTCTCGCTCCTGCTCTCAGTTATTGCATTAGGACAACAACGATTCATCTGCTACTTTGTGCTGCGGTAGTTGAACCCATTCCTCTGCATGACCTGTCATTGCCACAGTAAATAGTTGAAACCCACTAGCATGTGTAGGAGTTGATTGAAGCCATTGATGTGTTCCTACCATGCTATGCCTTCTATTGCTTAGAGTGTGTCAGGTCTGGTTCATTAGGAATGAATTGGAGTGTTATGATATATTCTATTGCTGAGAGTGAAGTGTGTGAAAACGATTTGGTAAAGGTAGCGGTGAGAGGCCATGTAGGAGTACATGGTGGGTTGTCTCACTGGAACCGTCCTTAAGCCCTGAGTTCTGTGTATGTTGTCCAATGACTCGATACTACCACACATTGGGCTCCGGGCGCTCCAAGCCCTCTCGACTTATTAACCAACTTGATCTCTGTCCAGGAGTCACAACTAGTTTCCGGTGTTTGTAGGTAGTGCTATTTTTCTACCAAGTGGCACCCGGCAGGGTGGGCTTGGGACAGACTAGGCACACGTGGCCTGGTGTACCGAGTGGCACCCGGATGGTGGGCTCGGGAACCCTGTACACATCGTTTGGGGCCGTGAGCGACACCCCGGCCGGATCTCCTTGCGGATGGAACCCGAATAGGCGATAAACCTGGACTAGAGTCTTGTGTGGTTAGTCAGGTCGTGGCCGACACCCTCGCCAGGCTTCCGCTTGAAGGTTGCCGAGATACATGACGTGTACATGGCGGTAAGTGGCGAGAGCGTGTGTGAAGAAGTACACCCCTGCAGGGTTAACATGATCTATTCGAATAGCCGGGTCCGCAGTTATGGACTTCTTGGATGCTTACATGGTACATAGACAACTTGAAGTGGATACTATAAAATGCTCAAGACAAGTGTGAGTGCTATGGATGGCCTTCTCGTAGGGAGACGGGGATGAATCCATAGTAGTGTATTGTGTGGTGGTTAGTGGACTCGTGTTCGTTGTTTCACCTCAAAAGTTTCTGGTAGTCGTAGAACAGGATAGCCACAGAGTCAAAGCTGGCTTGCTGCAACTAAGCCCCACATTACCCTCTTGATACAATTGCATGTATGATAGGATCTGATGTAAGTCTTGCTGAGTACCTTTGTACTCATGTTGCTTTATTTATGTTTTTGCAGCGGAGACTTCGGTCTTACTAGGGTTCTCATGGACTTCGACTAGTAGCTAGTACCTCAGCTACGATCTTGATCGGATGTTGTAGATAGTCAGGCTTCCAGCCTTTTTCATTTATAGATGTCTGTACCCAGACATGTAATGCTTCCGCTTGTTGCTTGTATGCTCTATATGACGGGTCTTGTGACCCCTGTTTGCAATAAATGCTATGATGGCTCTTCTGAGCCTTTATCCATATAATTGTTGAGTTATGCTGTGATGCCATGTTGTACAGCACATACTTGCATGTTATGCGTACGGGTAAGGTGTAGTGCTATGTGTGGGATCTGACTATCTAGTTGTTTATCTTTAGTAGCCTCTCTTACCGGGAAATGTCTCCTAGTGTTACCGCTGAGCCATGGTAGCTTGCTACTGCTCTGGAACACTTAGGCTGGCCGGCATGTGTCCTTCTTCGTTCCTGTGTCTGTCCCTTCGGGGAAATGTCACGCTTTGAGTACCGGAGACCTGTTAGCCCGCTATAGCCCGGTTTACCGGAGTCCTGCTAGCCCAGTGCTACAGCCCGGACCCACTTGCTGATGACCGACACGTTCGAAGCTGGGTCATGGATGCCTGTCCCGGTAAGTCTGTGCCGCTTTGGGTTTACGACTAGTCATGTCAGCCCGGGCTCCTTATCATATGGATGCTAGCGACACTATCATATACGTGAGCCAAAAGGCGCAAACGGTCCCGGGAAAAGGTAAGACGACACCCGTGGGGATACCGTGCGTGAGGCCGCAAAGTGATATGAGGTGTTACCGGCTAGATCGATGTGACATCGAGTCGGGGTCCTGACACTTTGTCTCTTTCGGTCGACTATTCGGATCAAGTCGGTAGAACCAGTGGGGGCACGCTGAGTGCACCCACTGGGTGTAGTCTCTGAGACTACTCTCGAATATTTTGATTCGGATGTAGTCTTAGAAATGTTAAAAAAATTCACTTAGTCACTCGAAAGCAACCTATCTTTGATGTCTGTCGACTGACCCTTCGCAGAAATCTTGCAAGCTTGTGACTCGCTATACTGAATTGGAAAACAAACAGATCTAGTTCGACCTTGACTTGAAGCTTGCTTAGGAGAACTTTCAAAAGGCGAAAGACAAAGCAAAAGGTATGGCTGGTGAGAATTTGACGACTGTCTTTATCTTTTGGCCCATTCCAGATTCTGATCTCATTGTCATTTTGCAGATAAAATGAAGGAGGCTCTGAAGAAGAAGGACCATGACCTTGCCGAGGCGGAGAAGGCGGCTTTGGACAAAATGAAGATTGCAGAAGAAAAACTGGCTTCAGTCGGTAAACTTGAAGAGGAGAACGCCAATTTGAAAGCTGCTCTCGACGCGGCCAACAAGGAGGTCAGCCATCTGAAGAATGATAAGATAGCTCTGAGTGACAAGGCTAGTGAACTGGTGGGGAAGA
>NC_057801.1:42578957-42603289 GCF_018294505.1 Triticum aestivum | reverse complement strand
TGTTATCATTGACTCATCGTAGAACTGCTGGCTTATCTTTGAATTGTGTTTACAGAATTCTGCCAAAACTTCGAGGAGGAGACCAGTCGAGTGGAGACAGGCTTGGATCCAATTAACTCTCCTGTGAAGGATGAAACTGCTATGAACATGCTCCGACTGGAGTCTCGTGTTGCCAGTGTGGTTGACTACCTTGCTCGACTGAAGGTTGCGACGTCGCGAATCGACACGACACTCTGGCCAGGAGCGACGCTTCAAAATGACCTCGAGTCTCTAATGACTCGACTGAATGAAGTTCCAGGTCGAGTGCAGGAACGGAAGAAGTCTTCTACCAGGTGCGGCGTTGACGTTGCCCTGTCCCTGGTCCGCGTTCATTGCAAGGATGCGCGAGAGGAGAAGCTAGCATCCATCAAAGTCGCCAATACCAATAAGCACGACTTCCACTCTTTCATGGAGACCTTCATTGCTGCTGCCACTCGGATTGCTGATGGAATTGACTTGGAGCAGTTTGTTGCGCCCTCCAGTCCTCCACCTGAGGAGTAAGAAAAACTTCTATGCTTCGCTTCAAATTTGCCTTGGAATGCCGAGTAGTTTTGTAACCGATAAACTTTTACAGGCTTGACGCCTGAGCACTTCTAAATCCGTAGGATGTTATCCGAACTTGGCTTATCGTTGAATATGCTTGCATTTTCCTTCGAGCGAACTTTGTTCTTCACTCGGAATATACTTTAGTGCTTGAGACGCAGCCCTAAGGTGGAGAATCCAGTCGACCTGTATTTCATCGCTCTTGCACGTAGGGATGGAGCACAGATTGCAGTCAACCTGTGTCCTTGCGGATCGGGATGGAGCGCACATTCTATTTGTGGCGTAGCTCTTAAGGAGAAGGCAGCAGTCGACCTGCACCTCGTCGTCCTTGCAGAGCGGACTTGTATTTGTGGCGCAGCTCCGAAGGAGAAGATAGCAGTCGACCTGCACCTCGTCGTCCTTGCAGAGTGCACGTTGTATTTGTGGCATAGCTCTGAAGGAGAAGGTAGAAGTAGACCTGCACCTCGTCGTCCTTGCAGAGCGCATGTTGTATTTGTGGCATAGCTCCGAAGGAGAAGGTAGCAGTCGACCTGCACCTCGTCGTCCTTGCAGAGCGCATGTTGTATTTGTGGCGTAGCTCCGAAGAAGAAGGTAGCAGTCGACCCGCACCTCGTCGTCCTTGCGGATCGGAATGGATTTCATACTTAGGCGAGTACTTGGACTGCAGCTAAGCCCATGAGTGGGAGGTTTGCTCTCCACTCGGTAGGATTTTTAAATACTTAGGCGGGTACTGGACTGCAGCTAAGCCCCCGAGTGGGAGAGTTGCTCCCCACTAGGTAGGATTTTCAAATACTTAGGCGAGTACTGGACTGCAGCTAAGCCTCCGAGTGGGAGGTTTGCTCTCCACTCGGTAGGATTTTTAAAAACTTAGGTGAGTACTGGACTGCAGCTAAGCCCCCGAGTGGGAGAGTTGCTCCCCACTCAGTAGGACTTTCAAATACTTACGCGAGTACTGGACTGCAGCTAAGCCTCCGAGTGGGAGGTTTGCTCTCCACTCGGTAGGATTTTTAAATACTTAGGCGAGTACTGGACTGCAGCTAAGCCCCCGAGTGGGAGGTTTGATCTCCACTCAGTAGGATTTTCAAATACTTAGGCGAGTACTGGACTGCATCTAAGCCCCCGAGTGGGAGGTTTGCTCTCCACTCGGTAGGATTTTTAAATACTTAGGCGAAACGGATTTGCAGCTAAGCCCTAGAGTGAGAGGCTTGCTCATCACTCAGTAGGAATTTTTTTTTACAAACTTAGGCGAAATCGATTCGCAGCTAAGCCACCCACTGGGGGATTTCTCACGTAAACAAAGGCAACAACAATCAATTGGAAAATTATAACACTCTTGTCTTTGAGAAACAAACTACAGAGGTACTTTTTATTATATCTCATCCGAGTGAGTACTTAAGTATAAAAGGGGCGGAGCAGCTCCGCATTCCAAGCTCGTGGCTCATCAATCTGGCGATCGACATTGTAAAGATGGTACGCTCCATTGTGGAGAACTTTGGTGATGACGAAGGGGCCTTCCCAAGTAGGGGCTAGTTTGTGTGGCTTCTGTTGATCCACTTGGAGGACCAAGTCTCCTTCTTGGAAGGCTCGACTCTTCATGTTTCTCGCATGGAATCAATGCAAGTCTTGCTGATAGATAGTCGATCGGATCATGGCCATCTCTCTTTCTTCTTCTAGAAGATTGACTGCGTCGTGCCGGGCTTGTTCTGCTTCATCTTCAGAGTAGAGCTCGACTCGAGGTGTATTGTGAAGCAGGTCACTCGGCAGAACTGCTTCAGCTCCATTGACCAGAAAGAATGGAGTTCGCCTAGTCGACCGATTAGGAGTAGTCCTCAATCCCCAAAGAACTGATGGAAGTTCGTCGACCCACACGCCTGCTGCGTGTTTGAGATCACGCATCAACCAGGGTTTCAGTCCTTTGAGAATTAGGCCGTTTGCTCTTTCTTCTTGTCTATTCGACTGGGGGTGAGCGACGGAAGCGTAGTCGACTCGCGTGCCTTGAGAAGCGCAAAAGGCTCTGAATTGGTCGGAATCGAAGTTTGAACCATTATCAGTGATGATGTTGTGCGGACCTCCATATCTGAATATCAACTCTGTGATGAAGCTGCTAGCAGTGTCGACATCAAGATTCTTGATAGGCTTGGCTTCAATCCACTTAGTGAACTTGTCGACTGCCACCAGTACATGGGTGAAGCCGCTCCTGCCAGTTCTCAGTGGTCCAACCGTATCTAATCCCCAAACAGCGAAGGGCCAGACGAGTGGAATGGTCTTCAAGGCTGAGGCGGGTTTGTGTGACATATTGGAATAGAAGTGACATCCTTCACACTTGTCGACTATCTCCTTCGCCATTTCATTTGCTCTTGGCCAGTAAAACCCCGCTCGGTATGATTTAGCCACAATGGTCCGAGAGGCGGCATGATGACCACAGGTCCCTGAGTGGATATCGTCAAGAATTATCTGACCTTCTTCTGGTGTTATACATTTCTGACTGGCTCGAGTCGCGCTTTCCCTGTACAACTGTCCCTTTATCGTTGTAAAGGCCTTGGATCGACGGACGATCTGTCGAGCCTCTTCTTCATTCTCTGGGAGCTCTTTCCTTAGGATATACGCGATGTACGACACTGTCCAGTTGGGAGTGATGACCAAAACTTCCATCATCAGGTCGACCACGGCTGGCACCTCAACTTCAGTCGGATCCGTGACACTTTTTGGCTGCGGGGCTTCTTCGGTGAAGGGATTTCTTGAACGTGTGTGGATGTGTTCCAAAAACACATTACTGGGAATGGCTTCTCTCTTGGAACCTATTTTTGCCAAATCAACAGCCGCTTGATTTTTTAGTCGGGGTAAATGATGAAGCTCTAACCCCTCGAATTTCTTCTCTAGCTTTCTCACTGCATTGCAGTAACCAGCCATGGCCAGACTTCTGAGGTCCCACTCCTACATCACTATGTTAACCACCAAATCCGAGTCGCCATAGACAATGAGGCGACGGACGCCGAGTGAAATGTCCATACGCAACCCATACAAAAGTGCTTCATATTCTGCTTCGTTATAGGAGGAATCAAAGTGAATCTGGAGCACATATCTGAGCTTATCTCCTCGGGGGGAAACCAACACTACCCAAGCACCGGAACCATCCAGCATCTTAGAACCATCAAAGAACATGGTCCAGTGCTCCGAGTGAACTTGAGTCGGCAGCTGCTGTTCAGTCCACTCGGCAATGAAATCTGCTATTGCTTGGGACTTGATGGCTTTCTTTGCCTTAAACCTGATATCTAGGGGAAGGAGTTCATTCGCCCATTTTGCCACTCGACCAGTTGCATCTCTGTTGTGCAGAATCTCTGACAATGGAAAGTCACTGACGACTGTAATGGAATGGTCAAAGAAGTAATGAGCAACCTTCTTCGTGGTCATATAAATCCCATATACAAGCTTCTGATAATGAGGGTATCTTTGCTTTCAAGGGGTCAAAACTTCAGAAACATAATATACTGGGCGCTGAACTTTAAAGGCTTTTCCTTCTTCTTCCCGCTCGACCGTAAGTACTGTACTGACGACTTGTCCCATGGCTGCAATGTAAAGCAGCAAAGGCTCTTTGCTGATCGGGGCAGCAAGCACCGGCTGGGTGGAGAGCAGGGATTTTAGCTCTGCAAACGCTGCGTCAGCTTCAGGAGTCCACTCGAACTTGTCTGACTTCTTCATCAGTTGGTAAAGAGGCAATGCCTTTTCACCGAGACGAGAGATGAATCGACATAAAGCGGCCAAGCAACCAGTAAGCTTCTGGACATCGTGCACACACACAGGACATTTCATTCGGAGTATAGTACCAACTTTTTCTGGATTGGCGTCGATTCCTTGTTCGGAAACGAGAAAACTAAGTAACTTTCCACCAGGAACTCCGAATGTGCACTTTGATGGGTTAAGCTTGATATCATACCTCCTGAGGTTGGAAAATGTCTATGCAAGGTCGGTCAGCAGGTCGGAACCTTTCCGTGACTTGACCACAATATCATCCATGTATGCTTCCACATTCCGACTGATTTGAGTGAGCAAACACTTCTGAATCATCCTCATGACCATGGCTCTAGCATTCTTGAGGCCGAATGGCATGGTGACATAACAGAAGCACCCGAATGAAGTGATGAAAGCTGTTTTGATCTCATCGGGTCCATACAGACGGATCTGATGGTAACCGGAATAGGCGTATAAAAAAGACAGGCGCTCACATCATGCAGTCGAGTCGACTATTTGGTCGATGCGTGGCAGAGGAAAATGATCTTTCGGGCAGGCCCGATTGATATGTTTGAAGTCGATGCACATCTGAAGCGACTTGTCCTTCTTGGGGACCATGACAACATTAGCGAGCCACTCGGACTGATAAATCTCTCAGATAAACTCCGCTGCTAAGAGCCGAGCCACCTCCTCGCCAATGGCCTTTCTTTTCTGCACGGCGGACAGTCGAAGATGTTCTTTGACAGGTTTCACTTTTGAGTCGACTCGTAGACGGTGCTCAGCCAACCCCCTGGCACTACAAGAAATATGTCAACTTGTGACCACCACTATTGGTCACTGAAAGGTCATGGTTTTTCCTTTGCGACCTTTTTGTGACCAAAAATAGAAGGTCAAAAGCTGGCGGTCATAAACTGACTATAGCGGCCTTTCTTCTGGAATGGTCGTAGATGTTTATGACCAAAATATGTCCACTGTGGCGTTATGGTCACTAGCAACCTCCCCAGGCCACGTAGGCATCCAGCATGGCAAGCTGATGTGGCACAAGATTCAGCCCGGTCCAATTCAGTGTTTATATGGACCAGGCCCAACAATTCAGCCTATTTGTTCTTTTTTCTTATATTAATTTTGATCAGGTAGATGGGCCAAGCCCAACAATTAAGCCTTCTCATTTTTGGGCCATGGCCTTTTCGGCTAGAGAGTTTTATTTTTCCTTTTTCAAAAAATTCCTCTAGTTAGATGGGTCCTAGTGGTCAAGTTCTAGTAAGTGGTCCCCTTTTGTCAATGCCTTTTCTTCTGATTTTGATTTGACAGTAAATAAATAATCAATATTTAAATCAGCACATACATAAAACATAAGAAATACTTCAAATAACAGCAACCAGAATCAATCTGTATACAATGAGAATCAATGTTTCAATCTCTACAAATATTGGGATCCTGCTCGAGTCATCGCACAGGTACAAATTCTACTAGTGTAATAACACATATAGAAGTACAATCACTGTTAAACATATGCAGTGACAATCGGCACAAACTGGGCCCCTGCTCCAATCATATGAAACATATGCACGACTCAATGGGCGACCATACTTGACTAGGCCATGACCTTCATTACACTGGACTAACAGAATGACAATATGAACTATCAACATGCCTTCCACGGTTGCCCTGTTACATGAACCAGAAGAGAAGAATCAAAAAATTTGGGGCCAATATATTATGAACAAACCAATCAAAAAAATTCTTTAGAATGATAAGAGAAATTCAGCTAGTACAATGCTTTCATTCTCCAGCAAGTTAAAATGAGATGATCATTCATACAAGAAAGGTGACGAAAGAAAATAGAGCATTTTACTCATAGCATGCAAAATATAAATATTCTGCTAAACATATACAAGTGTAAATGTCAACTATCTTACACCCAAATGAATGACTGCTTGTGGAAGAAATATGTTAAACCAGGTGAGTTGTAATGGAGAGGGGCTGACTTACATTGGCCGTAGTGGTCGATTGTGGCCTGAACAAATCTGTTGTAGTCGTCGGGGTCTGCGACGTCCCCGAGGAGAATGATCATGTCCGGTGCACCGAGCTCGAAGGCGCGGTCGGCGACCTGCCACAGGCTCCACTTCCTCCTTGCTACCAGGGCAAGGCATGCCCCCTTGGCGGCGTACTGGTAAGCCCGTTGCTGCATGCAGAAGAGAAGATCCCAAGTTGTTTGGAGTTAACAATGAAAGTACTGTATAATGTTTAGAACATGTATATTCAATATGACAAGTAGAAAAGTAGAGTTCTAGCAGAGTAGCATAAGAAGTAGAGGAATTCTGATTCTGTAACAAGAGGAAACGGAGTTGTCCTGTGCAACAAGAGGAATTCTGATTCTGTAACAAGAGGTAGAATTAGCATCACTAGCGCTATTGTTGTTGTTTGAATATTACATAAGTAGTTGTCTACCTAGGCAAATAGAGAGGTATATGCAGCAAGACCATGCAATGTGATGACAGTATGAGTTCACTATAACTCTGGAAGTAAAAAAGAACATAAATTCATTTGGGCTGATTTGTACACAGCCAAGAAAAACTTCTTACAAATAAATTCGTGGAAGCGTATCATCCTTTTAGTCCCTCACCCATATCTCCTAGTAGTATTACATAATGCCTAGTGAGTGATCTAGCAATGTATTGTACAAGAGAGTATATATGTGTACTTATTCCTGCAGCCAGCTTCTATCAGTAACATGCATGTATATATTGAAGTAAACGTAATAGAGAGTATCTTTGGAAACATTCAAAATATATTCTATGTTAGAGCTGCATCTTACAACTCAAGGAGCCACTTGAAATCCATGGAAGGACCTTACTGTAACAATTCACTTGTATAGTCCTACCTCCTATGCATAATGCCGTTGCAAACAAAATTGTTGGTAAAGTTGCATAAATACAAGTGTCTAAGTTAGAAATCACTGGAGTGTCAGACTCATGTATCTAACAACAGGCCCATGCATTTGCAACAGGCAAGTACTCCCAAAACCCTTTGTAAACTGAGAACACCTAGGCAGTAAGCACTAAGGACAAAGACAACAGGATTGAGCCATTCACATGCTCATGGCATACTTAGGGGATTAGTGTTGAATACAATGTCTTGCATTTACTGAGAAAAACATATACAATGCCATTTACTGAAGCTGTGTGTAAACATGACTAAGCTTGACATATACAGGGAAGAAAAAAACTAAATAAGATAGCAGTTAACGATCTTATAGCTTTGAATGGAAACCCATAGCAATCATATATAAAAAATGGAAACCCATAGCAAGCATATATAAAAATTATCGGGGTTGGTGGGATGGATGAGCTGTAGGCAGCTCACACAGGACGATGACAAGAACCTGCAGACCGCGAAGGCAAGAAGGTCAGACAAGGAGCCCAACAGAGCAACAATCGGATGAAGCAGGACATCTGGTAGGTCTGTCCAACCTTGATGTCCAGAAATGGCAAGGACGCAACACACATCAGCCCTTTCTTGCGTTCTGCAGGTTGCAGCTTCTCTGCGAAAAATTATTAATTTAGAGAAAAATATCAGTACTAGAAGAATATGAAGTGGATGCTAAGGATTAAAATAGGGGCCGTAAGCATCGATTGTGGAAACAGTAGCACTGGCTACTAGGGCTACAACGACGCCAAGCAATTCAACGAAGCAACGACCGCCATACAGAGCTAAACACTGACTACTATGCCTAGTAAGTGTTCGTAAAGCAAAACAGGTCATTCCAAACTGTTATAAGGTCATACTGGATAATAGAGATCACAATTATTCTAACTGAACTACACAAGAGTACGTCTTCTGCAACACAGCACAAAAGAAAAATTTGTTACTCCGGAATAACAAAAAAATTGTGCTCCGTGTCTTTTGTTTAGAAATAAACTACAATCACGCATCTGAAATAAAGTAAATAAGTGTAGCTGTGCACAATCAGGCGCGTTGTAGTAGTGCGTAATCACGCCGAAGTGTACTAAACTCTACTCAAGCACAGGCAATGGCACCGAATCAGCCAACGAACGAACCAAAGAACATTAACCAAACCGCCACCCCCCCCTGTGCACTGCAGCGAGGTCAACCGGGCGCAGCGGCACGTGAGGTGCGAAACAAAGGGGCTGAGCATGAATGATCCTTGGCCAGTTGTGAGCGCCTGCTACCATGGAACTGGCCACCACAAATCCGACGCCAACCACTACAGCAACTAGCATTTGACCTTATAACCCGCTGCTAGATGCATTAGATCACGGTTGACTGCAAATACCAGATGCACTGATGCAGAACTCTTTCAGGATCCGCTACAAGTCTACAACAGCAAGCATTTAAAATACAGAGTACTACTAGTTGCAGCAGCTCCTAAATGAGTCACTACAGAGACAAGGTTGTCACACAAATCAACAAAGCTTCTGGATAGTCGAGCGACTTGCAAGCGTCGCCCTTGACCTGGAAGTTGTAGGTCCAGTTCCATCCGGGCGGGATGGGGCAGTTGGTGCCCAGCACGCCATCCTGCTAGCAGTTCTTCCGCTGCTGGATGTCGTCCCTGCATATGTGAGCCAAAACTGAAAAATGTTCAGACCAACACTTGCTTGCCATCACTCACGCTGAACCCATGACTGTAATGACTCAGCCTGCATATGAGAGCAGTGTGGGGAGTGGGGAGTGAGCATACCAGGTGATGAGGAGCGGCTCATCGACGTTGTTGAGGACGTTGACGGCGACGTTGTAGTTTGTGGTGACGTTGACGACGGGGCCACGTCGCAGCCGCCGTCTCTGGCTGCATGACGGGGCTTGCTGGATCCGGACTTGGCGGTGGCGGTGTCATCCGGGTCGTCGGAGAGGTCGACCGTGGCGAGGGCCTCCGTGGTAGCCGCGACCGGGTCCGGGTCCAGGTCGTCCCTGTCGAGGCTGCTGTCGGGCGATGCCCGGGAGGGAGGCCGCGAAGGAGGTGGAGGAGGAGGGGAGACACGGCCCGGGGAGGTGAAGCCCGTGCTGCTCCCGCTGCGCTGCCGCCCGCACACGGTTCATGGCGGGCTCTCCGGAGCGGGGAGGGGTCTGGGTAGAGGACGGCGGCAGATTGGGTTGGGCCACGCGGGGGTAGGGATACGGGCGACGGCTTATTGAGATCTGAGGGAGAGAGGGTTAGGGTCGGAGAGAGGGTTGCGATAGTCGGCGTCGAGGCGGAGGAGCGGGGATGCCGTGGGCGCGCCGGCCGATGACGGCTGCGAGATGGGGCTCTGCGCGGCGCAGAGCACCGGCGCGGCCACCACGAGGAGCAGGCCATGACGTCGTGTCTGCGGGGCGAAGGACGGGCGCTTGGGTTGGATCTAGATCGGGGAGAGGCGGCAGAGAGGGGGAGAGAGAGGCGGGCGCGGGCTGCTTAGGGTTTGGATTGTGCTGCAGAGAGGTCGACGGTTCAGATCGGCTAGAACGGACGGTTCAGATCGCCTAAGGGGGTGATCCGTGGGAAGAGCCCTGATTGGTTCAGAAAATTTATGGTTTAAAATAGTTTCTAAGTACTAAAACTATGAGTGTTTTGTGAAGCAGCTATCAAAAATATTTTGCAAAATGGCATCACACAAACTTTCACTCAAATTGTACCACATTTTATGGATGAGCACCAATTTGTATGCATTTCTGATCTTTCTATCTATTTTTAATCATTTTTTGAGCGCCCAAAATGAGTTTTTTTGTGAAGGACCTACCAAATAATTGTTGCAAAATTGTACCAAATCAATTTTCTAAAATACTATCCCATATTTAATGCACAATTGACCAAATGGTTGGGTGCAAAAAGTTTTGACCCACCTCTCGTGAAAAAGACAAATTTCTACCGATTTAGTTGGAAGCGGGTCAAATTTGAACTGCAGCTGCCTCATAGTTTGCTTTTTATTTTTTCCAAAAATCATTTGTAGGTACAAAAGTATCTATTTAATCAGAGAAACACCAAAAGTTTTCCAAGATTCAACCACTAGCTAGGAACGGTCAAGCCCGTCGTTTTGATCGCATTTTCAAACGGGAATAAAAAATTCAAAAAAATCGAAAAATTGGAAAACCTTCGCATTGTGTCATTATATGTGACCAAGTTTCCAGGAAAAATAATAAACTTGTAATACAGAAATTATTTTTAAAAAGTGTTCTCGGAAATGAGCTGTCCTGCCTGAAGATTCATGGCTTTCAAGCCAAATGATCAATCTTATGGCCACGTTCAAGGCATAGTTTGTTAAAATGATCTCATATTATGCACAAGGGTGCATATTGGAATGACAAACAATGTTGCTAAAGGAAGTTTTCATTTTCTTTTCACTGAAAATTCATTTTCCATTTTCCGAGTGCCTGAAATGAGTTTTTTTCGTGAAGGACCTACCATATATTTGTTGCAAAATTGGACCAAACCAATTTTATAAAATACTAGGCCATATTTAATGCACAATTGACAAAATGGCTGGGTGTCAAAAGTTTTGATCCACCTTTGGTGAAAAAGACAAATTCCTACTGATTTAGTAGGAAGCGGGTCAAATTTGAACTGCAGCTGCCTCATAGTTTGCCATTTATTTTTCTCAAAAATCATTTCTAGTTACATAAGTACCTATTTAATCATAAATAAATGGTTTGGTGGTGATACGTCGAGGTTTGGACGGTGGGCGAGGCCTCCAACTCTAGAGCGCGTAAACTCACATGCCCGCCGCGTGGTCACCGCGTGACCATAGCATTGCCATGTGTTCTGGGCGGGCTAGGCATGTCTAGTGGGTTGGTCACTCCCTAGGTAGGTGCTAGGAAGAAAATCACAACATAAGATTCTCACGAGGAGACCGATCGATGCTAAACATGAATAAGCAGCCAAGTGTTCGATTAGCGGTACGAGAAATGCACATGGATAATGGGCGTGAGTTTTGGATGAGGATGATCAGTTACTAAGAAGACCGTCTTCACAAATTTTTCAGCTCAAAAGGAGGAACCTAGGTGGTACTTGCTTTGCAAAGTACAACACTGGACATAAATACGAATGTTGAAGCTGGGCTCAAAATAATGAATGGATTGAGCTGGCATTTGGTGGAGGTTGTTTATTTGGGTAGAGGAAAGCACTGTAGAAAATGGATACCATTTAGACATGCCACAATAGTACTTCCTTCACAAAGTGTTGCTCTAAATAGAATAGGAAAATGAATATTGTTGAGTTATTTTTGAACTAGGCAAGGAAGGTTTTGGACATATTTGATGAAGATATGATCCAAACAATTTATGAGAATTTTTGGGGAATTTTCGGAATAACATAAATATAGGTTGCTTCACAACCTAGGGCAAAAATTGACACATGGACATGACACATAGGCAAAACTGATGAGATGGCACCTAGTCATCACAACCCACCACAATCTACAAGGCTATGACCATCTATATTGGTCGTTAACAACTAGAAATAAGGCAGCGGACCATCACTGTTTGCTTTATGACCATTTCGTGTAAGGACATTATGACCTTTCTGACCAAAATGGTCGCAATGGTTTAGGGTTTGGAGCCCCCCGAACAGCTTTTGACCAATTGGTCTCAAATGGTGATAGATCTATGACCAATTCTTCCAGGGTCACTGATAGAAGGTCACTAGTTGACATATTTCTTGTAGTGTGGGAACACCCGGCATGTCAGAAGGTTTCCATGCGAAGATGTCCTAGTTCTCATGGAGGAACAGGATGAGCGCTTCTTCCTATTTGGAGTCGAGTATTGTAGAGATATGAGTCGGAGCAGCACTGGGGTCGGTCAGGTGAATGTAAATCGATTTTGTCTCACCAGACAACTGAAACGCTGATTCCGTAGCGGGCTTCTTGGCTCGCAACAAATCACTCGGGTCTGCAGTTTTCTGGTATTCCTGCAGCTCTACCACTGCCATCTGAGCATCGGCGATCTTTAATCCTGTCTGAAAGCAGTCTTTCGCCTTCTTCCCATTGCCAGTAATAGTGATCACACCTTTGGGACCAGGCATCTTCAATTTGAGGTACACATACCATGGTCGAGCCATAAAACGTGCATAAGCTGGCCTGCCCAAAATAGCGTGATAAGCACTCTAGAAATCCACAACTTCAAACGTCAACTTTTCTTTGCGGTAATTTTTGGAATCACCGAAAACCACATCAAGAGCAATTTGGCCGAGTGACTCGGCCTTCTTTCCAGGAATGACTCCATGGAAGCTCATGTTGTTGGTACTGAGTCTGGACATCGGAATACCCATCCCTTTAAACGTCTCTGCATATAGTATATTCAGGCCACTGCCACCATCCATCAAAACTTTAGTCAGTCGAGTGCCTTCAACGACTGGGTCGACCACCAGAGCTTGCCTCCCAGGGTTGGCTATGTGTGTTGGGTGATCAGACTGGTCAAATGTGATGGCAGTCTGAGACCATTTCAGATAACTGGGTGTCGCCGGAGCAACCATATTCACTTTTCGGTTGATAACTTTCAATCGACTTTTGCTTTCAACGACCTGGGGATATCCATCATCACTATCTTCTTTGTCCTCAACTTAGTCCGACTCCTTTTCCTTATCTTTGGGTTGTTTCCCCTGGAATTGCTGGATCAAGAGCCGACACTGTCGAGTGGTATGTTTCAGGTAAATGAGTTTACCCTCCTCATCTTTCTTTGTGTGGATGTGGCACGGCAAATCCAACACGTCATTCCTTCCTTGTCCTTCACCTTCTTAGGGTTCCAAGACCCTTTGGGCTTCCCTTTATACTTTCCTTGAGTCACGACCAAGGCTTCTCCAGCAGCAGCTGGCTCGGCTTTCCGCTTCTGCTTCCGACTGGAGTTCCCTCCTCCGGTTTCGTGGGCGACTTACTTGTGCTTGACACTCCGGAGCCGATCCTCTTCTTCACCATTGGCATACTTGGTGGCAATCTCCATCATTCGACTCAGAGAAATGTCTCTGGTTCGACTGAATTTTAGATTTAGCTCTCTATATTTAACGCCTTCCTTGAAGGCACAGACTGCTTGGTGATCAGATACATTCTCTACCGTGTGATGCAACGTGATCCATCTCTGGATGTAATCCCTCAAAGTTTCATTCGACTTCTGCACACAAGATTGCAGCTCTGTCAACCCTGATGGTCGCTTGCAAGCTCCTTCAAATGTTCTGACAAACACTCGAGCCAGATCTTCCCAAGTGTAAATGTTGTTGGGTGCTAACTGATTCAACCATGCTCTGGCCGAGCCCTCCAACATAAGAGGCAAGTGTTTCATGGCTACTTCATCGTTGCTGCCGCCAATCTGAACAGCCACTCAGTAGTCTTCAAGCCAAGTATCAGGCTTAGACTCACCAGTGAACTTACTGACTCCAGTCGCCAACCTAAAGTTGGGGGGAATCACCACGGCCCTGATGGCTCTGCTAAAACACTCTAGTCCTGAGACATGTACTCTGCTACTGGTGGGTACATCTCTGTCATGACCTTCTCGGTGAGCTCTGTTACTGTGGACGAAACCTTGAACGATAATGGATCTCGCATCAAAGCCTGGTTCCCTGGGGTCGAGTGGAATCCTTCGCCCAACACCGTGATGGCGTCTGTCATCCTTCTGTCGAGGCGCGTACGATCCACTCCTTGGCGGAGGGGTCGGCACTCGACGTCAATCATCACGATCGAGTCGGTGATAATACTGCTCACGGTTCGAGTACTGATCACGCCGGTCTCCATGTACCTCACGCCTCGGGGGCGATCTTGGGCTATGGGCCGACTGGACTAATATTTGCAGTGATGGATCTGCTGTGAATCCTATTCTGCAACTGCGATACAGCTGAATTCTGATCTACTGCTGCCCAGAGTAATGCTTTGATCTGTAACAAGCCTCTATCAGCCTCTGACTGGGAAGTCTGAATCGACTCTGCTATACGGGCTGATCTGCTAAATTCTGAATCGGAGTTCGATATACCTGAGTCGGTGGTAGAAAGAGTTGACGTTGACTGGATTCTGGAACCCGTAGCCGCGCACGCTCGTCGAGTGCTCGCTGGAGGTTCTCCAGTCGAGTGCACTCATCCAAGTTGGCCAAGTGCGCGTCCTCTAAGGCTCGAGCCTCGGGGGTTTCTCCAACGATAGGAGTTTGCAGCGCATCCATGTTCCGGCGGCAAAGTTCTTCCCTCTGCAGTGAAGTGAGGGGCTCGGGGAGATACTCTTCATGAGCATGCGACGGATCGCCTCCGCCGTCGTCTCCGTCGGTGTGGGGAAAACCGGCAGGACTGCATGGTCCATTGACCATCAGAACCTCCACCGCTGGATCACTGCTGTCGCACTCGGATGCAGTCTCTGCGGAGCCAGTCGAACAGGCCGTAGAGAGATTCGTCGGGCTCGATCGCCGCGACTTGGGAGGTGGCCGACTGGCGAGCCACCGCGTGTCTCACCCACCGCTGAAGCCTCGACCGACTGGAGCGCTTGCGCCGGCGGGAAACAGGGAGTGAGGACGACACGGGAGCCGACCGATACTGGGTCGACGGTTGCCGCAGGAGGACGCTGCGGACACACGCGCGAAAGTGCATCGCCCCAGAGACAGGGAGCGCGTCGATGTCGAGCGGAGCCTCCTGAAGCCAAGCGGAGTCGTCGGCGGTGAATGTGAGCACGCCGAGACGGATCTCGCGGCCCTCAACCAGAGCTCCGCCTGAAACCATGATGAAGGAGATCAGAAAAATCGCAACTTCTCCAATAAGTCGCTAGGACACCTGCCCCATGGTGGGCGCCAACTGTCGTGGTTCTAAATCTGATAGTAGTGTAGGGGGGTAGGAATGGAGAGGTAAGATCCTAGCTATGGAGTAGTTGTATACGCAAGAGATTTACGAGTCCATGCCCTTCTCGGAGGAAGTAACATCCCTACATCTCGGAGCCCAGAGGTGGTCGACTGGATTATGTGTGTATGAGTTACAGGGGTGCGAACCCTTTACACTTAGGAGAGGGGTGGCTTATATAGAGTTCGCCAGACCCCTCCGGTCCTCAGTTATGTAGGGTTTAAGGTACATTAAGATCGGGCGTTACTGGTAACGCCCCAAAATAAAGTGCTATGATGACCATGAAGGCTACTTAATGACCGGCTTCATGGTCGAGTGTCTTCGAGTCCATGGAGAGGTGGTTTCTTCTAGAGATGTCCTTGGAGATGGTATTTTGGACAGGTCCATGACCCTACCCTAGGTACATAGCTTCATCAGCGGCTCGGTGCGCGCGCATGCAAAACGTGCGCTCTGGGCGCGCACGCCAGGTGCTCGATGCAATGCCTTCGCGCGCTAGAGGGTGTGAGCAAGGCTGGCAGTTAACAGGTCTGGTTTAGGGGTGGCTAGGGGCTTAGTGGTCAAGCTTGCCGGGTCAGAGGATCAAGTCCACAATGCAAACTAAAAAACATGCCAAATCTGGCGATGCACACAAAGTGTTCGACAGAATGTCATGGGCATCTAGGCAACTCTTGGGGTGGCCAAAAACTCCAGAACATAGTCTCTTTGGATGATAAAGAGGGTGGCAATGTTGTTAGGACAAGACCAGAAACTTGTTAGTGCAAGTTTTTGAGAAAACCAAATCTGGGTAGAAACTAAAGGCTATCATTGCATGGGTCAAAAATATTTCAATGTGTCCAATCTCCTGGACTTAAGGGTTTTGTAGGGTGGTTTATAAGCAGGAGAAAGAATCATGGGCACAAGAGTAAAATACAATAGAGTTGTAGTAGAAAATACCCTACTGGGCCAGAGAGCAAAAGAGGATGATTTGCTCGAATATTTCAAAGAACACTCATGGGTTTTTGCATAAAAACGAATTATATGCATCTACTGACATCTCCAAATTTTTATGTGATTTTTAAAGAAATATTTAAATAGGTTGCAGTGCAAACCACACACTGATCCAGATTTGAAAACTTGAGGTAGGGCTCGAAATCTCCAAATGATTAAGAGAGTTTTTTGCATAAAAGTGATTTAGGGACCTCACATGTCATCCCCAAATTTTGGTGGAATTTTTAAAGGAGTATTTAAAAGGGTTGTAGTGCAAATGGGACCCTAAATCTTATAAAAATCATTTTTAAGAGAAATAGAGCTCAGGGAAGATAATCATACAAATAATTCCACTGATAAAAGAATTGTTTCTAGAGAGGGTATATAAGTCTAACAATATGTTTGGAGAGTTTTCACTTGGGGTAAAAACTCCACAATATGAAAGAAAAGAGTGGTTCCGAGATCAAAAGATAAACCCAGAAATAAAAATCTAATTTATTAGGGAAAATTTTTAATTAATAAAACATGGTTAAATTTTAGGGTGTTACAACACTACCCCCTTAAGAAAAAAAATCTCGTCCTCGAGATTTGCTAAGGGCTGTTTTAAAACAAAATTACTCCTACTATTTCAAAAATAATATCACAGAAATAACCATTCTACTCATGCAATTAAAACGTGGCTATAGTATGCGGGCAAATAAATGGTGTAAAACTACAGTGTGGAATACTGGCGTTGCGTGGAAAAATCTACGGGAAATTTCTACTATTGGTTACAGCAAATTTAGATTAAAATTCTAAATTACTAAAATACGCTGGTCGTACCCGAGAGCACAGTGCTCTCTCTAGCTGACAGGTGGACCTGGGGCCCACTATCAGTCTCTTCTCCTACCTATGGCTCTCTCTTCTGCCTCTCTCTCGCGCGCTTTCCCGCACTTTCTCCACCGGCGATGCCTAGCGGATAGAGCATCTAGGCCGTACTGTGGTAGTGCGCGGCGTGCTAGCTGCCGACGCTGCGTGCACTCACCCCGCGGGCCAGTGTGCTGTCGGCACTACTCGCTGATTTGCCTCCGAACACCGGCGATCGAGCGACAAGCGGCGTTGGTGGACTTCGCCCACCGTACACCGATCTCGAGCTATAAAACGACCGAGGTGCTCCTTTCTTCTTCCTCACACCTGGCCTGGCTCCTCCTTCTCCTTCCTTCTCCTCCATTTCTGTTTGCAGGAGCTCAAAACGAGGCTCTAATGGCGGAGGTGATGACGGACTGGTACATGATCCTGATGTGCGGAGGGTTGGCGGCATTGGTGGTGTTCTCCATGCTCTTGTGCGTGATGATCTTCGATGATCGTCGTGATGCGGCCGCTCGAGTGTTAGCTCTCCACGGTGGCGGTGATCATGAGGATTAAGTGCGGTGTCGGGTGCTAACTGTTGTCGGTGTGCTGGGGGTGATTAGGTGCAACAGGTGCACGTGTATTTGCAATTAGTGTATATGGTCGAGTGGTTGTGGTTGTGTGTCTATTGTCGTGGTGCTGTGGGAATAAAAATCTATGTCGTGCAGAGATATACGCTGCAACAACTCAGGGAAAAATCTCACTTCAGGATTTATCGAGAGCGAAAAGAGTTAATAAAAATTAACAGCAGTAGAAACCACTCACATTAATTGAAACAAAAAATTTAATTCATCGCACAATTTTTAGGATACCACACATAAGTTGTAACACACAAATAAATGCTGAGACAATAAACATAGCAGTGATGTTTACAACGACAATGGTAAATGGACAAGGTCCTGAGAAAACGTCTCTGGGATTGGGGCACACTCTTCTTCTATTGGGGGAAGCGGATTGACTAGTCGATGAACGCGTCTCTCCTGGTCCGGCCTCAGTGGTCTGCCGATGGTGATCTGAGGATTTAAATCAGCGAGGCTCTGGAGATAACCCATTACTCGTTGGGTCAAACGCTCTTGAGCGATGATATACTAGGCAAGGTTGGACAGTACTGGGTCTCTCTTGATTCGTCCACCGGGAAAAGATGTTACTTCTCTGGGTGTTGCACGACTCAGGAAGTAATAATCCCCCCGATCGCTGGCATAGGGTACCGCGAATCGAAGGCGAGCAAGAGCTTCGTACACAGCAGCTTGTATGGCCATTTGCGGAGTCAGCATAGATTTCCCCACAAATAAGACTTCCGTTGGGTGTTGGTTTGGGTTTGTAGGAGGGATGTGCACTACTGCCCAATATTTCGAGGTGGATGGGGTGATCCTCGATTTGAGCAGCTCGTACTGGGGTGGATGGGTAGAACTCATGTTACTGCAGGTAAAGTCCCACAATATTTTAACAAAACTACATGGGGTTGCATCTGGATTTCTCAGATAAATATTGGGGCTCGGCATGGTAAAGAAATGGCTGTGAGAGTTGTGTACAAGGTGAGGGATACTTGGAAAGGTCACGAGATGGCCTTTTATATAACATTGGGGCTGGGTTATCAATTATGGTGTGGGGCGACTAGTTTTTTGAATCTGCTCTATGGGATTGGGGTCAATGCTATAGATACACATATCTCACAAAAGTGATGCATTACTGTGGGTGTCGTCGTGGTGGTTTTGGTAGCTGTGCCCGGAGTTAAAAATGCAACCGCAAGCTAACATATTTAGGCATGGCTACTATACACAACAGAGGCACACAAGACGGTTGAGATTATTTATGGCGGTGTAAGACTATACCATTACAAGGCATGGACGTACTAAGACTCGGTACTACTCGAGTGACTTAGTCTACCTCGTTAATATCTAAGCGGGTGTGCCTTATGGACGTCGAGGATTGTCCACGGGTTTCATCGTCGGGGTTAGCTGGATGGAGTTCAGGGGCTGCAGGGTCGGGGTAGCGATGATGACCAACGCGGGGGTTGTTGGCCACAATCCCGTTGGAGCCTATTCCCAAAAGGCGACGAAGCACTTCTGGGGACACCAAATTATTTTGGTCGATGGCTGGGGTAGACCTCAAGGACTCGATTGGTTGTCTGAACAGTACGACTGGGTTGTCAGTGTCGGGCTCATCTTCTCCTCTCGCCGGGGCTCGGCGAACCAGTTCTCCACGAGCTGCGATCAAATCAAGGGCGATTTGATCGAACAGTTCCTCTAGTGCACTTACATAGCGCACCAGATGCAACAATGCAGGATCCATCTCGTGATCTCCGTTGGCAACCTGGGATGGCCTACCATACCCATCACGGCTGGGGTAGCAGTAGAACGAGCGACAGTTAACTCTGGGTGACAAGTGCCTAAGTTGAACTATAGCCTCTCGAGCCGCTAGTTGGATGGCTTGTGGCTCAAAGGAATTCGTCCTTCCGGTGAACCGGTATGGGCGTTTGGGCGATAGACCCCTACCATAGATGTGCATAGTGGCCCATAATTGACGGCTCTCACCGCTCATGGGCCCTTGGTACACAACATATTATGGGGGCTCTTCCAATGCAAAGGCACGGCGGGTGAGGTTTGCTAGCACGGTCACAAAACCTCCAAGGTTGTTTGCTATGGTCTCATTGTGCACGACGGGGCTAGGCATTATGGCTTGGTTTGGGAAAGAGGCTGTGTTGTGCTGGGTTGAGGCTAGTGTTCCCTCTTTAAGGAAAAAGGGAACGGAGTCTTCCTTCGCACGCTTGCGAGTGAGACAATTTAGGTGTCGGTCACTGGCGCGTGATCGACAGGCTAGGCTGATAGGTTGGGCACCGACTACCAAAAGGTGTCGGGGTCACTGTGTGGCTATCTTACACGAGAAGCTTGGCCGGGGTTAGGTTAAGGTCTGGTGGATTGGTTAATCTAGGTTTATTGACCTGGCTAAGATTGGATTAGCCAATGGTCAGCCTGGCTCTGATACCAAGGTTGTCAGGACCGGATTTTCGGGGTATTAATTTCCCTGAAAATGGCCCTTGTGCACACCAGCCCCAGGATTACAGTTAGCTGATGAGACACAACTTGATACAGAAACTCCAAGAAAAATACATGATATGTAGCACAAGACCATTTTGGCCTATGAGTATAACACAAGGTTTCTAGTGGCTGATGGCGGAAGCGGTTTGTGGTTCACCAGCCTCTATGGGGCTCCATTTCCCATAGGAACAGCTGACCAGGATAACTCCTATCTTCGCGAGGCTGCTATCATCATTACATATGCTCTGGGGCTGTCATCGCAATGCTCCTCTCCGTGCAGGAAATCTGGCCAAGACAATAAGCAGGGACAAGCCAGTGAGTACTTTTGAATGTACTCGCAAACATTATGAACACAGGTATAATATAACGAATGATAATCATGCTTTGAAATATTTCATGATCACAACATCTGTCATAAAATAAAATCCATGATGCACTCAAGTAGGTTATTCATATACAACATGAATATGCAATAATGGAGTAGGAGTAGGATGCACCGATCGGGTGTCTGAAGAGACGCCTCGAAAGGGTAATAATATAAAGCATGCCATAGTCGGGCGTCTGTGCGACACCACATAAAGGGCTTATAAGTAATTTAAATGACTAGCGTGCCACAGTCGGGCGTCTGAGCGACACCATAAAGGGCTTATAAATAATTTAAATGACAAGCATGTCACCGTAGGGCGTCTGAGCGACGCCACATAAAGGGCTTATAAATAATTTAAATGACCAGCATGCCACAGTCGGGCGTCTGAGCGACACCACATAAAGGGCTTATAAATAATTTAATCACAGTGAATATCCAGGAGGTAGAACCGTCCCAGGGATACTTGATAATTCAAATAATGTAAATGGTTAGTCCACAATAATAATAATCATAATCATCATATGTCACAGGTCATAACCAATGTTCTGGTTTAGCAGTTTTTCCTCCGAAGACCAACACTAAGACCGACACTTGACCCATCCCAGACTGTAGTCCTTAACCATGGACACGACTATTCGAATAGATATAATCTCTGCATAGGGTGTACTCTTTACCCACGAGTAATGGATTCCATTAGTCCATCGGGACTAATTCCTTCTACGGTCTTTTAATTGAAAACACACATGGCCACACACACCAACCTGACTTACCAATGTCTGGAATCACCCATGACACCCGTTAAGGCAAAATCTAAGTGGGGAGGCTACAACCTCGATTAGCATGGGATCACAAAATTTTTAACGCGCGCAAACTAGGGGAGCTACCCCCTCGACTACAACTGGAAACACCCATGCCCCCAGACCAGGTGGCATGCCTACCGGGTGCAGCCAGTATCTTCCACCATGGCCTCTCTGTACGGTGTGTGCTAGGAAGGGGTTGACAACTTACTGAACCGTACCCTACCTATGGCAGGGACAAGTGGTAGTACGAAACAAGTATGGGGGTTACTGGAACAAGACTCGATCTACAACCGACTCAGGAGGTTTAAGTATTCCCTGCATAATTAGCATACAAATATGTTTTAACCAACGGACAGAAATCACCGCTCCTCATGCCTCACTAAGCTATACCGGACACAACTTTCTCGACGAAGACTGGAGACAAGCTCGTGTCTACCCAAGATGGAGGCTTTCCCGAATTCCTTCCGATAGGCATGAAGGCATACGAGGGTGATTACTATCACAAGCATCTCAAATTCCAACAGCAAGGAACATTCATTATAGACTGACGAGTATGATCATATCATCACATAAAATAACTAATTCTCGTGCTAAGGTGGTGTTGTAACCATATAAAACAACACACAACAATATTATGCCAGGGTTCAGAATGCTTGCCTTCAAGTTGTGGAGAGGCAGGGTGCATTCCAAAACTTTTGAAAGTTTTCTTCTCTCTCCATAATCCTATTTTAAAAAAATTGAATTCAACACATAGTTTCAAAATAGTACAAAAAGGTTGTTTGGAAAATTTTACAATAAATATGAAAATAAACTAGACAAAATTTGAGAAACAACAGAAAAAGAATCAAATCATTTGGACTTATATTTAAAGAGTTATGGCCAGTCAAAGTTTGGTCAAATTCTGTTTTTAAAATTAATAAATAAAAGAAACAGAAAAGAAAAAAATGGGTTGGGCGCGAAAGCGTACTATGGTATTACGCCCCCACTTATGCCAGAGTGGACCGGTGCGTGGGTCACTGACAGTGGGTCCCTTGGGCCCACTGGTCAGGTTTGACCAGCCGCCCGCCTCCTTCCTCCTCTGCCCGAGCGGAGGCGGGGCTCCGGCGATCAACGCCGGCGAACAGCGGCTCCCCACGGGATCCTGAGGGTAGGGATGGATCCGCCAGTCCAGGGCGGTTCTCCCGATGGTCGAAAGGGTGGCGGGGACAGAGGGAGTCGCCGGCAGCGAGCTCTGCGGCGGATGGTGGCTTCTGGAGAATTGGGGACTAGAGCTACAGTGGTGCCCCATCGAAGCTGAGGGGTTGGGGGGCTCCACACGGTCGAGGGGAAGAGGGTGGTGGCACTAGATGGACAGGGGAGGTTCTGCTGGCGACGAACGGGACCGGAGGGTGGCGGCGGCCGAACTGACCGGAGATGGGGAAGACTGCCTCCTTCCGTCGATAGCTGGCTAAGGGAGCTCTAGAGGTTTGGCCTGAGGTTGCCTGAGGACTTGGAGGAGGTCGGGGGTCCTTTTATAGGCGGTTGAGGTCGGTTCCTCGGCGGCCGGGGATAACCTCGACGGCGAACCGCTGTTCTGTTGCTGCAGGCGACGTGGCGGCGACGTGCGCTAGCAGACGGGCTCGTGGATGAGCTCGTGCATGAGCTCGAGCTATTCCAGAGGGCAGATGGCGCGCTGGAGTGGCTCGGGCGGCGCCAACCAAGGGAGAGGCCTCCCGCGACCGTCGGCGGCTTGCGGTGGTGGCGTTGTGGGGCGCCAGGAGGGGGCCAGGGCGGCTCTGCGACGAGGGAGAGGTCGGGGCGTGCTGGCTGCGCGTGGGAAAGGACCAAAACGGGCGCGGGGAGACTGCAGTGAGACACGGTGGCTCGGTGCACGTGCGTGCAAAACGTCCGCTCTGGGCGCGCACGCCAGGTGCTCGACGCAATGCCATCGCGCGCTAGAGGGCGTGAGCGAGGCTGGCAGTTAACAGGTCTGGTTTAGGGGTGGCTAGGGGCTTAGTGGACAAGCTTGCTGGGTCAGAGGATCATGTCCACAATGCAAACTAAAAATCATGCCAAATCTGGCCATGCACACAAAGTGTTCGACAGAATGTCATGGGCATCTAGGCAACTCTTGGGGTAGCCAAAAACTCCAGAACATAGTCTCTTTGGATGATAAAGAAGGTGGGAAGGTTGTTAGGGCAAGACCAGAAACTTGTTAGTGCAAGTTTTTGAGAAAACCAAATCTGGGCAGAAACTAAAGGCTATCATTGCATGGGTCAAAAATATTTCAATGGGTCCAATCTCGTGGACTTAAGGGTTTTGTAGGGTGGTTTATAAGCAGGAGAAAGAATCATGGCCACAAGAGTAAAATAACATAGAGTTGCAGTAGAAAATACCCAACTAGGCCAGAGAGCAAAAGAGGATGATTTCCTCAAATTTTTCAAAGAACACTCATGGGTTTTTGCATAAAAATGAATTATATGCATCTACTGACATCTTCAAATTTTTATGTGATTTTTAAAGAAATATTTAAATTGGTTGTAGTGCTAACCATAGACTGATCCCGATTTGAAAACTTGAGGTAGGGCTCAAAATCTCCAAACGATTAAGAGAGGTTGTTGCACAAAAGTGATTTAGGGACCTCACATGTCATCCCCCAATTTTGGTGGAATTTTTAAAGGAGTATTTAAAAGGGTTGTAGTGCAAATGGGACCCTAAATCTTATAAAAATCATTTTTAAGAGAAATAGAGCTCAGGGAAGATAATCATACAAATAATTCCACTGATAAAAGAATTGTTTCTAGAGAGGGTATATAAGTCCAGCAATATGTTTGGAGAGTTTTCACTTGGGGTAAAAACTCCACAATATGAAAGAAAAGAGTGGTTCTGAGATCGAAAGATAAACCCAAAAATAAAAATCTAATTTATCAGGGCAAATTTTTAATTAATAAATCATGGTTAAATTTTGGGGTGTTACACTCGGGCCACCCTCGACCTCAACGTCGCCGCCCTCGACCTCTCCGCTGCCGCACTCGACCTCACCGCCCCCGAGCCCGCCCAGGAGCGCCGCCTGTCGATCATGAGCCTGCCCTCACCGCTCCTACCTCCATCGGCAAGCACCTCCCTGCCACCGTCTCTCCCCTCTCTGTAAGCCCCCCCCCCAACACTCCCCCACCCCCTCTCTTCTTCCTCTG
>NC_057801.1:42570606-42578643 GCF_018294505.1 Triticum aestivum | reverse complement strand
TCTTCCTCTGCCATGTTAATTAGCAGTAGTAGTAGATGTTAATTAGTACTGGGGTTCATACATAATGATTTTTAGTCGTAGTCGTATGGTTAATAGTAGATGTTTTTTTAGTTTGGGTAATAATAGATGTTAAGTAGTAGATAATGTTGATGATAATTAGTTTAGTAGGGTTTAGTTTTTAAATTGAGTTTGTTTAACTAGATCCTAATTAGGGAAGTAGGGAATTTAGTTTAGAGTAAAGTAATTTAGTTCAGTAGTTAACTAAATGTAATCTATATTTAGTTTAGGGCAGTAGGGAACGCTAGGACATGCAAATTTGAAGTGGTCAGGATATATGCAAATTCCTCAATTGTGTTTACGCATGCATGTTACGATTGTGCCCAAGTGGCCTTTTGTTGTTTCCAGGGAATGAAGCCGAGTGGCCTATGTTTTGCCGGAATGTTGATTCATTTCTGTTTCGGCAAATTTCAGGTTCTCGATTTGTCCACTTTTTAGCAAAGGTCATGCTGAAATTTTCCGTGAATTTCGGCATGACTTGTGCTACAAACTAGGACATAGCGAGTGCCCGGGATTTGCCGCACCGGGAAGGAGTCAACGTTCCTGCAAAACAATACGCCTTTGTTATGTCATTATTCATTTTATTAGGTCTAGAATTAATTGACTAGATTTAATCATAGGAAACATGGATAGCAACGATGAAGGACGGGGTTCTGGTGATTGCGACGACGTCTACCGGGCGGCAGACGAATTTTTGAGCCTTGCCGATGATCAACCGATGTTGTTGCTGGGCTCACCGGTGGCATCGAGGACCGAGACCGACACGCAAACCGGTGCTGAGACTGAGACCGACGCTGAGACTCAGACTGGCATCGAGACCAGCACTGAGACTGAGACTAGCGCTGCCTCGGGGAGCAGAGCCGGTGTAGAACCGAAAGCAAAGAGGCAACGGCTTCCTAACAAACTCAGGACTACTATACTGGTGGTCACGAAGGTGGACGACGGCAATTTTGAGCCAAAAGCGCACGAGGAAGCACGCAGGTGCTACGACAATCAAATAGGCTGCATCGTACGGACAACCGCCACCATCAATGATGAGAAACTACAGAAGATAGATAATATGAGGCCCTCCCTCCTAAAGAAGTTTCACCAAATATTCTTGTTCCTGGGACGGAATGAAAAGGATTATAAAGATTCAGATAAGGACTCGACAATGAAGAAGATAAACAAACACGCCATGACCAAGTTTAGCGACGCGTTGGCCGCCTGGAAAACAAGAGTGGAAGCAAGGATCATCGACAAGAAGGAACCCTACTCCTGGATTGTAAAGGATAATCCGACAATCACGGAAGAGCAGTTTCAAATATTCAAGGCGACTTGCAAGGCCGAAGCTGCCCAAAAAAAAGTCTAAGTACATGAAGGGGCTTCAAGAGAGGAAGATTGGGAGCCACCACCTCGGAAGCCGTGGTTACGGCAGGAAGAGGTCCAAATGGGCCAAGGAGGACGCGGAAGCCGCGAGTCTGGGTATCCTAGACCCCTTCGCGGAGTTCACTGTCCTGCAGGAGCGTGACGTCCTCAGGGCCCGGCACCGTTGGGACCCAGTGAAGAAGGTTTACGAGACAAACGCGGTCACGACGGAGTTCATTAGACTGCTGGTAATTTTAGTTTCTTATCAATTCGACTACACATGTTAGTCATATTTGTAAACGATCCTCGTGCCTTTTGCAGAGAGAACAGCACAAGATTGCGGCCGAAAGCGACTCGCTGTCTAAGGCATTGGCGAGGCCCAAGTGGGACACTCCATTCAACCGGGCGTTGAACATATTGAAATGACTCCCGGTGGAGACTCGACCGTCGTATGGACGCGTGCATGGTGTCGGAGACGGCGCCACGTAGAAGAAGTACTACCGTGAGACCACGCAGGAGAGAAAGGAAAGACGGAGGTTAACTGCAGAAAACATCGACAAGAAGGTTGAGATTGCAGTTGAGAAGAAATCATCTCAGACAGTCGGAACAGCGGTAGCTGCCGCAAAACAGGTGGTTGTAGATATGTCTACTTCCTTGGTTCCGGCCGTTTTCAATTGGACTTGGCAATATCCAGAAAAAAATGCAGCGGACTTTCCCCTTGCTGACTTCTGGGGGAACGTTGCACCAGCACCTGCTCCCACACCGGCTCCCGCAACTGCCCCCGCACCGGCTCCCGCACCTGCTCCGGCACCGACTCCCGCACCGGACGTGCTCGGCGGTGCTTCGTCTTTAGCTGAGATCGACGCCCTCACGGTACCTGTTGTCGTGGTCCTAAGACTGACAGTAGAAAGGGGGGTAGGTATGGAGAGGCAAGATCTTAGCTATGGCGAATATGTACACATGAGGTTTACGAGTTCAGGCCCTTCTTGGAGGAAGTAATATCCCTATGTCTCGGTGCCCGGAGGCGGTCGATGGGATTGTGTGTGTTGAATTACAGGGGGTGTGAAACCTTGTCCCAGAGGAGGGGGCGGCTTATATAGAGTGCGCCAGGACCCCAGCCCGCCTCCATTACAAGGGGCTTAATGTACATAAAGTAAGGGGCGTTACTGGTAACTCCAGTCTTAAGTACTCTTAATGCTCATAAAGACTAAGGAGTCAATTTCCGGCCGTTGCGTGCTCTTCCGACTCCTGATCTTTGATATAGTCGGGTGACTCCCCATATGGTCGAGTGATGGTAGGGGGTGGTCGTCGAGTGATGTGATTGTCGAGTGGATTGCACTCGACATACTTGACTGGTGTTCTTCTGTTGACTCTTGGTCTTTTTATCTTCTGGGGTAGTGACCTTGGGTAGGACGTATAGGCCGGGCAGACGACCCTACCCCGGGTCTATATCCTCGTTAGTATCCCCCGAATGGATTAAGGTGCGAGTGGAAAGTAGGCTGAAGTTGAACCTGCTCCGAGCTTCGGGCCTTCGCGAGTGCTTTCTGCAAACCTGAACGCCTGCGCCGGTATTTCGGTGTTGACTCAGTTGCCTTGATCCATTCAATGAGCCGTCGACTGAACTGGTGACATCAAGCATCGAGTGCTATGTTAGAGCGCGAGATCTTGGGCGTGATTGTCTGCGGCGCATCCCGGATTTCGCGAGATACGAATTTTTAGAGAAGCGCGTGGGCCGGAGAGCGCCGAAATAGGCGGCGCGGATAAGTAGCAACGCCTCGATCACCGTGCCGGCTTTTTCGCCACGTACGCTGCGTGCAACTGTTGGAGGATTTGACCGGATCGCCTAGGTCCACGCGTCAGTCACTCAGAAGTGGCCCTTTATAAGGTGCCGGGACCGAGGCGCTTGCACTGTGCACGCCTGTTCCTCCTTCTTTCTCCTCTATTTCTGCACCGCTCCCAGCACCTCCGCTCTCGACGCCGGTGTTCCGATGCCATGGTGAAGGACAAAACAGCGGCGCTGGAGCGTGCTAAGAATAAGTAGCAATGCGGGTCGTCGTCGTGCGCGGGGCTGCCGCCGGGCTAGATCCAGGGTGATTGGATCCGGTCTTCGATCCGGCAGGCGGATCTGGACGAGCTGGCGGAGTCTGGGTTAATCGCCAAGGGAGCAGCAAGGCTGCCGGAGGGTGAGATGAGTCCCCAGCCTCGACCGGGTGAGTGCGTTCTGCTCCCCACCCACGTCGACCGCGGTTTTTCGCTTCCTCCGCATCATTTCTTCCGGGGGTTCCTAAACATTTTCGGTGCTCAACTCCACTATTTCTCTTCCAACACCATCATGTATTTAGTTTCCTTTGTATCGATGTGCAAGAACTTCTTAGGATGTCGACCGCACGGGGGTCTCTTCAAACACATCTTCACCATTCGTTCGCAGTCGGTAAAAAAGGCGAAGTCGAGTGACTCGAAAACCCATGCCATCCAGATGTGTGGGGGCTTAGGTATCCAAAAGAGGAATAGGAGTTCCTTTCCTGCCATGACTCTCCATGACTCCGTTAGAGGCTGGCAGTCAACCTAGTTCTATTGCCAGGACGTCACAGATCCTGGTCAGTCGACCTATCTTCCCCACTTCTCGTTTGACCGTGTTCAGACCCCTGCTCCACTGAAAGTGACAGCTGATGAGACCGTGGAGACAAGGATGTTGGTGGATAGGGTGGTCCAGCTCATCAAAGGGCGTTATAGGTCTGGATCTGCTGGAAGTGTTCCTCAGTCGACGCATTCAGCCTCTCCAGGCCCGTGATCATCGGATGTGGCTGTATTCCGGACCGGACGACACCGCTCGGGTCCATCCAAAAGAAGTGTCGTCTGAAACTGTAGCCTTGTGGCTGAGGAGTATCACAGGCAACCAGGAAAACCCCAGAGGATCCAGACGAGTCGTCCCCTTCCGCGACGGGAACCCGACTGACAAGGTACATTTTTGTTCTGACTGCCTCCTGATCACGCTTTGACTGTACTTGATGTCGACTGACTCTGACTCGACCGATTTATTCTGCAGGTTTTCACTGAGATGCATTCGATGCCCAACGGCAAATAGGCTTTGGCGCAGGACCAGGAGGGAGAGGCAAGTGACGAGGAGAGTGGTGAGTGGGAGTCCTCGGAAGAAGAGGAGGAGGAGAGATAGGAGTTAGACGAGGAGGAAGAGGTCGACTCGCCGCCCCGTTCTGCACGTCGATCCAAGCAGCAGCATGACCCGTCTGGCGGGCGTGGGAAAAGTGTGGCTCCGAGTGCCATTACTCAGAAGCGCACTCGGACATTGACTCCGGAGCCAACAGAGAAGGTGGCCAAGCAGCCTAAGGTCGCTCCCCCCAAGGCTCGGAAGACACTGGCACAGATCAAGATGGACGTCCCTGTTGCTTCGGGGTGAGTATCTCGCTTGCGTTTTTGGTAAGTCGACTGAAGACTTTCTTGTGATGACTCACTAACTCATGTGTCATTCGAGCCCCACCTCCACTGCCACTGACATGGACAACGACAAGGCGCCAGGAGACGAAGAAGCCACCTCACGAGTCGGTAAGTCTGATCAGCCAAGCTTCGTTGAGTCGTGTGGACTGTCAATAGATAGAGTTTCTGATATTTTCTCCTTTTCTGCAGTTCCGCAAGAAGTTGTTGTGCTCCCTGATGACGAAGAAGAAGTGCCTCTATAGGAGAGGAAGAGGAGGAGTGGGAGTGCTGGCAGGAGGAGGCTTGAGGTTCAGATTCCTCAGTTGACGTCGGCGCTCGAGGCGGTGGTTGAACGCTCCAGAGAGCCTGTTCGGAGCAGCGTCACGTTCGCCAGCCCGCTAATGACTGATCATTCGGAGGGCTCGACCACACCGACTCCTGCTTCTCCAGTGCAGCTCCATGCCTCCGACCCAGTGGCTACCTTTGCTGCTTTGCAGCCATCACTTTTTGCTGCGTATCAGACTCCGGATGATTCGCCGAGTGCCGCTAGGGAAGCTCTGCGCCAGGTGAACCTTGTCATGGAGCAGGTAAAGGTGGTGCATGAGGCTAGTCAAGTGGCTTACAACGCCAGTACTGCCCTTCAGGCCAATGTTCAGGTCAGCAAGACTCTGACTGAACTTTCGAATGTTGTCTTGTATCTGATCACCCACTAGGGTGTTTCTTTGCTTATTGCTTTGAAAATTTCCATTCCACTCGACTTGAGTAGAATCTTAGTAGACTGTGTGAACTCACGCTGGGCAGACCCTGCTGAGTATTGATCCGAACCAGTGGGGGCACGCTAAGTGCACCCACTGGGTGTAGTCCCCGAGACCATGGTCGACTGCTCGCAGTCGACTGAGGTCTTAGAATGTATCTCTCTCTTTTTTTGAACTCACGCTGGGCAGACCCTGCTGAGTATTGATCTGAACCAGTGGGGGCACGCTAAGTGCACCCACTGGGTGTAGTACCCAAGACTACTTGTTGGATATTTGATTCGACAGTAGTCTTAGAGTGGCCTTTCCCCGTCGGTGCCATTTATTTCTGTCGACTGACATGTCACTTTTGCTGACTGTAGAGGTCTTGTAATCTTGGAGCTCATCTTTCGGAGTTAAAGAAGAAGCATATCAGCGTTGAACTCGACCTTGAACTTGCCAAGAAGAATCTGAAGACTACTCAGGAAGAGACGGCTATCATGGGAGGTAACCATTCCACCGTCTACTTAGTAGACTTTCCACAATTTTTCATTCAATCTCTTAGAGCCAAGTGACTTCACATAAGCAGATGTGCGTAGTGAAAACCGCCAAATTTAGTCTCTTCTGAAGAGTGTTGTTTATTTAGAGAGGATGAAGGAGGCTTTGGAGCAGAAGGACCTAGATCTGGCAGCCGCTCAGAAGGAAGCACGCGAGAAGATGAAGCTTGCAGACCAGAAGCTGGCTTTAGTCGGCAAATTAGAGGAGGAGAATGCGAAGCTAAAGACTGCCGTCTCGGACGCCCATCGGGAGGTCGAGCAACTGAGTAAGGACAAGGAGAACCTGACTACTGAAGTCGACGGTCTCAGGGCCAAGACAGGCAAACTAGAGTCCCATTTGGAACAACTCGCGGCAAAGCTTGTCTTGAAGCTTGAAGGTATGACTGTTCAGTTAGATAACAATCGTCGACTGAGATTTACAATACTGTCGACTCATTGTTTGTTTTGATGGAACAGAACTCTGTCAGGACTTTGAAGCTGAAACTGGACGGGTCGAGACAGGTCTCGACCCCATCAACTGTCCCATGAAAGATGAAGTTGCGATGAACTTGCTTTGACTGGAATCACGCTTGGACAGTGCAGTCGACTATCTGGCTCGGCTGAAGGCCGCGATGACCCGAGTGGACGCCGAACTCTGGCCTTAAGCAGAACTTCCTCAAAGTCTCGAGTCGCTGATGACTCGACTCAACCAAATTCCTGGCCGATTGCAAGAGTGGAAGAAGTCTTCTGCCCTCTGTGGCGCCGACGTCGCCTTGTCCCTTGTTCACGTGCACTGCAAGGAGGCTAAAGACGAGAAGCTGGCGGCCCTCAAGGTGGCGAATACTAAGAAGCATTATTTCCAGGACTTCATGGACACCTTCCTCGAGGCAGCCACTCGCATTGCCGACAGCATTGACCTCGACAGCTTTTGCGACCCGACCAGTCCTTCTCCCGCCGAGTGATTGAAAAAAAACTTTATGCTTCACCTTTATTTGCCTCGGGAGGCCGAGTGATTTTGTAACCATTAAAACTACTTCGGGCCTGGTGCCCGAGTACTTTTAATCCACGGTTAGAAAACTCTGGATTTATCTTTGAATATGTTGGGTTTGCCTTCGAGTGATCTGTTCTTCGGTTGGGTTGGTTTCTCATTGTTTAATGATGGTGCTGAAGAAGGGTCAGTAGTCGACCCCTTGAAGAAGGGTCTTGACGTTCCTGTCATCAGCGAGGGGCCAACCGTTGGGTGCACACAATCTCGTCCTTCTTCTTGTCAGTGCAACCCCCGGGGGGAGGGGCGTGGGTAGCCCGCAGCCTCACCCGCCACTCAGTAAGGTCTTTCGAACTTAGGTGAGTGCCGTGCTGCAGTGAAGCCTCTGAGTGGGAAGGTCACTCACAACTCGGTAGGATTTTTCAATAATTAGGCGAGCGCTAGGCTGCAGCTAAGCCCCCGAGTGGGAGGGTTGCTCACAACTCGGTAGGATTTTTCAATACTTAGACGAGCGCTGGCCTGCAGGTACGCCCCCGAGTGGGAGGGTCGCTCGCCACTCGGTAGGATTTTTCAATACTTAGGCGAGCGCTAGGCTGCAGCTAAGCCCCCGAGTGGAAGGGTTGCTCACCACTCGGTGGGATTTTTCAATACTTAGGCAAGCGCTAGGCTGCAGCTAAGCCCCCGAGTGGGAGGGTTGCTCACCACTCGGTATGATTTTTCAAACTTAGGCGAGCCCTGGGCTGCAGCAAAGCCCCCGAGTGGGAGAGTTGCTCACCACTCGGTAGGATTTTTCAAACTTAGGCAAGCGCTAGGCTGCAGCTAAGTCCTCGAGTGGGAGGGTTGCTCACCACTCGGTAGGATTTTTCAAACTTAGGCGAGTGTTGGGCTGCAGCTAAGCCCCCGAATGAGAGGCAGACTCACCACTCGGTAGGATTTTTCAAACTTAGGC
>NC_057801.1:42570303-42570548 GCF_018294505.1 Triticum aestivum | reverse complement strand
GTGAGCACTGGGCTGCAGCTAAGCCCCCGAGTGAGAGGCAGACTCACCACTCGGTAGGATTTTTCAAACTTAGGCGAGCACTGGGCTGCAGCTAAGCCCCCGAGTGAGAGGCAGACTCACCACTCGGTAGGATTTTTCAAACTTAGGCGAGCACTGTGCTGCAGCTAAGACCCCGAGCGAGAGGTAGACTCACCACTCGGTAGGATTTTTATCACTTCATCCTAGGCGAAACGGATTCACATCTA
>NC_057801.1:42527870-42570127 GCF_018294505.1 Triticum aestivum | reverse complement strand
GCTAAGCCCCCGAGTGAGAGGCAGACTCACCACTCGGTAGGATTTTTCAAACTTAGGCGAGCACTCGGCTGAAGCTAAGCCCCCGAGTGAGTGGCAGACTCATCACTCGGCAGGATTTTTCAAACTTAGGCAAGCACTGGGCTGCAGCTAAGCCCCTGAGTGAGAGGCGGACTTACCACTCGGTAGGATTTTTCAAACTTAGGCGAGCACTGGGCTGCAGCTAAGCCCCCGAGTGAGAGGCAGACTCACCACTCGGTAGGATTTTTCAACTTTAGGCGAGCACTGGGCTGCAGCTATGCCCACGAGTGAGCGGCAGACTCACCACTCGGTAGGATTTTCATCACTTCATCCTAGGCGAAACGGATTCACAGCTAAGGTAATACATACAAAAGAAATAAACAACAACAACCATTCGGAAGATTGTATAACCATGTCTTTTGATAATCAAGCTAAGAGGTACTTCTTATTACATCTCATCAGTCTAAATACTTAAGAATAAAAAGGGTGGAGCAGTTCCGCATTCCAGGCACGTGGTTCATCTTTGTCATGCTCGACGTTGAAGAGATGGTACGCCCCGTTGTGGAGTACCTTGGTGACGACGAAAGGGCCCTCCCAAGCGGGGGCGAGCTTGTGTGGCTTCTGCTAATCCACTCGGAGGACCAAGTCCCCTTCCTGGAACGCATGACCTCTAGCGTTCCTAGCATGGAATCGACGCAAGTCTTGCTGATAAATGGTCGACTGGATCAAGGCCATCTCTCTTTCTTCCTCCAGGAGGTCGAATGCATCTTCTCGAGCTTGCTCTGCTTCCTCTTCGGAGAAGAGTTCAACTCGGGGAGCGTTGTGGAGCAAATCGCTCGGTAAAACAACTTCGGCTCCGTATACTAAAAAGAATGGAGTCCGTCCAGTCAACTGATTGGGGGTTGTCCTTAGCCCAATAAGAACTGATGGGAGCTCATCGACCCATGCTCCTGCCGCGTGTTTGAGGTCACGCATTAACCGGGGCTTCAGTCCTTTGAGAATCAATCCATTCGCTTGCTCAGCCTGTCGATTCGACTGAGGATGGGCGACCGAAGCGTAATCGAACCTCGTGCCTTGGGAAGTACAGAAGGCTCTAAACTCATCAGAATCGAAGTTTGATCTGTTATCCATGATGATGCTGTGCGGTACACCATATCTGAATATTAACTCTCTGATGAAGCTCACAACAGTACTTGCTTCAAGGTTTTTAATGGGCTTGTCTTCGATCCACTTGGTAAACTTGTCGACTGCTACCAGCACGTGGGTGAATCCGCTCCTGCCGATCCTCAGAGGTCCAACCTGTCCAATCCCCAAACAGCAAAAGGCCAGACGAGTGGTATAGTCTTCAGAGCTGATGCAGGTTTGTGGGACATGTTGGAATAAAACTGACAACCTTCACACTTGTCCACTATTTCCTTTGCCATCTCGTTGGCGTGCGGCCAATAAAACTCGCCTCGGTATGCTTTGGCCACGATGGTCCGAGAGGATGCATGGTGACCACAAGTCCCCGAGTGAATATCATTTAGGATCATTCGGCCTTCTTCTGGCATGATGCACTTCTAGCAGACTCCAGTTACACTTTCTCTGAACAACTGTCCATTTATCACAGTAAAGGCTTTAGACCGTCGGACGATCTGTCGAGTCTCTTCTTCATCCTCTGGGAGTTCCTTCCTAAGAATGTATGCAATGTATGGCACTGTCCAGTCAGGAGTGATGACCAACACCTCCATGACTAAGTCGACCACGGCTGGGATTTCGGCTTCAGTCGGATCTGTGGCACTCTTGGGTTGTGGAGACTCTTCGGTGAAAGGATCTTCCTGAACTGAAGGTGAATGAATATGTTCCAAAAACATGTTTCGGGGAAAGGCCCCTCTCTTTGATCCTATTTTTGCCAACTCATCTGCAGCTTGATTTTTCAGTCTGGGTATGTGGTGAAGCTCCAAACCTTCAAACCTCTTCTCCAGCTTTCTTACTGCATTACAGTAACCGGTCATGGCTGGGCTCCTAACATCCCATTCTTTCATCACCTGATTAACCACCAAATCTGAGTCACCATAGACCATAAGGCGACGGACGCCGAGTGAAATGGCCATACGCAACCCGTATAAAAGTGCTTCATATTCGGCTTCATTATTGGAGGAATCAAAATGAATCTAGAGAACATAACTAAGCTTGTCTCCAGGGGGGATACCAATACTGCCCCCGCACCTGAACCATTTAGCATCTTGGAGCCATCAAAGAACATAGTATAATGCTCCGAGTGGACTTGAGTCGGTAATTGTTGCTCAATCCACTCGGCAAGGAAATTTGCAATTGCTTGGGACTTGATAGCCTTCTTTGCCACAAACTTGATATCCAATGGAAGGAGTTCAATCGCCCACTTCGCCACTCGACTAGTCGCATTTCTATTATTCATGATTTCGGACAATGGCGCGTCGCTGGCGACTGTGATGGAGTGGTCAGAGAAATAATGTGCAACCTTATTCATAGTCATGTATACTCCATAGACAAGCTTTTGATAATGTGGATATCGTTGCTTGGATGGAGTCAAAACTTCGGAGAGATAATAGACTAGGCGTTGAACCTTGTAAGCTTTTCCTTCTTTTTCTCGCTCGACCGTGAGTACTGTACTGACAACTTGTCCAGTGGCTGCAATGTAAATCAGTAAAGGCTCTTTGCTGATTGGCGCAGCGAGCACAGGCTGGGTGGAAAGCAGGGTTTTGAGCTCTGCAAACGCTGCATCAGCTTCTTCAGTCCACTCGAACTTATCGGACTTCTTCATCAGTCGGTAAAGAGGCAAGGCCTTTTCATCGAGACGAGAAATGAATCGACTCGGGGCGGCCAAGCAACCAGTCAGCTTCTGAACGTCATGAACTCGCACTGGGCGCTTCATTCGGAGGATTGTATCAACTTTTTCTGGATTGGCGTTGATCCCTCGTTCGGAAATGAGAAAACCGAGTAACTTTCCTCCTGGAACTCCGAATGTGCACTTTGACGGATTAAGCTTGATATCGTACCTCCTCAGGTTGGCAAAGGTTTCTGCAAGGTCAGTCAATAGGTCGGAACCTTTGCGAGACTTGACCACAATGTCGTCCATGTATGCTTCCACATTTCGACTGATTTGAGTGAGCAGGCACTTCTGAATCATTCTCATGAATGTGGCTCCGGCATTTTTCAAACCAAAAGGCATGGTGACATAGCAAAAGCACCCGAATGGAGTGATGAAGGTTGTTTTTATTTTGTCGGGGCCATACAGTCGGATCTGATGGTATCCGGAATATGCATCTAAGAAAGACAAGCGCTCGCACCCTGTAGTCGAGTCAATAATCTGATCGATGCGAGGGAGAGGGAAGTGATCTTTCGGGCAGGCCCGATTGATATGTTTGAAATCAATGCACATACAAAGTGAATCATCCTTCTTGGGGACCATGACTACGTTGGCTAGCCACACGGACTGGTAAATTTCACGGATGAATTCTGCTGCCAACAGCCGAGCCACTTCTTCACCAATTGCTTTTCTCTTCTAGACGGCGGACCGCCGAAGGTGCTCTTTGACGGGTTTTACCTTCGGGTAGACACGCAAACGATGCTCAGCCAGTCCCCTGGGTACACCTGGCAGGTCAGAGCGTTTCCATGCGAAGATGTCCCAGTTCTCACGGAGGAACTGGATGAGCGCTTCTTCCGATTTGCTGTCGAGTGTCGTTGAAATATGACTCGGTGCAGCGTTGGGATCGGTCGGGTGAATGTGAATCAGCTTCGTTTCACCAGTCGACTGAAATGCAGAGTTTGTAGCGGGAGGCTTGGCTCGGAGCAAATCACTCGGATCTGCACTCTTCTGATACTCTTGCAATTCGACCGCTGCCATCTAAGCATCGGCGATTTTGGAACCTTTTTGGAAGCATTCCTCTGCCTTCTGCCTATTGCCAGTTACTGTGATCACAACTTTGGGGCCAGGCATTTTCAACTTGAAATACACATAACACGGTCAAGCCATAAAGCGGGCATAGGCTGGCCTACCCAGGATAGCGTGATAGGCACTCTGGAAATCCATGACTTCGAACGTCAACTTCTCCTTACGGTAATGCTTGGAATAACCGAAAACCACGTCGAGGGCGATCTTCCTAGGGATAACACCATGGAAACTCATGTTGCTCTCACTAAGTTTGGACATCGGAATGCCCATCCCCTTCAAGGTTTCAGCATAAAGGATGTTCAGACCACTGCCACCATCCATCAGTACATTGGTCAGTCGAGTGCTCCCAACCACAGGGTCGACCACCAGTTCTTGCCTCCCAGGGGTGGCCACACGAGCGGGATGGTCCGACTGGTCGAACATGATGGTTGTCTGAGACCATCTCAGGTAGGTGGTCGTCTCCGCTGGGGCGACCATATTCCCTTTTCTGTTGATGACCTTCAATCGACTCTTGCTTTCAACATCAGCAAAAATCATCAGAGTGGAATTGACTTTGGGATAACCATCGTCTTCCTCTTCATTCTCGTCTTTGTCCGACTCATTCTCCTTCTCATTGGGTTGTTTCTCTCGGACCTGCTGGATCAGGAGTCGACATTGTCGAGTGGTATGCTTCGGGTAAATCAGATTACCTTCTTCATCTTTTTTAGTGTGGATGTGACATGGAAAATCTAGCACTTCATTCCCTGCTTGATCTTTTACCTTCTTAAGGGGGCAGGGCCCCTTTGGTTTTCCCTTAAACTTTCCTTGATTTACTGCCGCAATCTCTCCAGGTGCCGCTGGTTCGGCCTTACGCTTCTGTTTCCGACTGGAATTTCCTCCACCGGCCTCTTGGCTGACTGGTTTGCTCTTCCCGTTACGGAGTCGATCTTCCTCTTCTCCGTTAGCATACCGGGTGGCTATCTCCATCATTCGAGTCAGAGTCATATCTCCAGTCTGACTGAATTTCAAGACCAACTCTCTGTGTTTGACGCCTTCCTTGAAAGAGCACACTGCTTGATGCTCTGAAACATTCTCGACGGTGTGATGCAACATGGACCACCTCTGGATAAAATCCCTTAGGGTCTCACCCGGCTTCTGAACACAATGCTGCAACTCTGTCAACCCCGCTGGCCGTTTGCACGTGCCTTCGAAAGTTCTGACAAACACTCGAGCCAGTTCATCCCAACTGTATATACAGCTTGGAGCCAACTGAGTTAACCATGCTCGGGCCGACCCTTCCAACATGAGAGGGATATGTTTCATCGCAACCTCGTTTCCACCACCAATCTGTACAGCCACTCGGTAATCCTCAATCCAAGTTTCCGGCTTAGATTCACCGGTGAACTTACTGACTCCGGACGCCAACCTGAAGTTGGGAGGAATCACTGCTGCCATGATGACTCTGCTAAAACACTCGGGAACAGAAACATGCACTCGGCTGCCACTTGGACGATCTCTGCCTGGGTCTTCTCTGTGTGCCCTGTTCCGGTCGGCCAAGCCTTGAACGAGGATAGACCTCGCGTCAAAGCCCGATTCCCTTGGGTCGACTGAAGCTCTGCGCTCACCACTATGACGGCGCCTATCATTGCTCCGTCGAGGCACATACGACGCACTCCTCTGGGAAGGCGTGGGCCCTCGACGATGATTGTCACGGTCGAGTGGATGATCATACTGCCCACAACCTTCACGCCGTGGACGCGATCTTGGGCTGTGAGCCGATTTGAACCGGGTCCGCTGCAACGGATCTGCTGTGAATCCTATTCCGCGACTGAGATACTGCTATATTCTGCTCTCCTGCCGCCCTGAGCAGGGCCCAGATCTGCATCAACCCTCTACCATCTTCTGACTGGGAAGGTTGGATCGACTCTGCTATGCGGGCCGCAGCTGTGAGATTCTTAATCGGAGTGCGGTATACCTTAGGTGGAGGTGGAAAAAGCTGTCGTCGACTGGACTCATGGATCCGCTCATGAGCACGCTCGTCGAGAGCCCGCTGAAGGTTATCTAGTCGAGTGCGCTCAACCAGATTGGCCAAGCGCACCTCCTCCAAGGCCCGAGCCTCGGGGGTTTCTGCAACAATGGGCGTGTGGAGTGCATCCATGTTGCGGCGATGAAGTTCTTCCCTCTCCTGCGAAGAGAGGGGCTCGGGTCGGTATTCCTCGTGGAAGCGCGACGGATCGCCACCTCCGTCTCCGCCGCCCTCGCGGCGGAAACCGGGTGGGCTGTGAGGCCCATCGACCATCAAGACTTCGGCCGCAGGATCGCTGCTATCGCACTCGGATGCGGTCTCTGTGGAGCTAGTCGACAGATCGAACAGGCAATGGAGAGTTTCGTCGGGCTCGATTGTCGCGACTTGATGGGTGGTCGATTGTCGAGCCACCGCGTGTTTCACCACTGAAGAAGCCGCGATCGACCGGACCGCTTGCGGCGGCGAACAGTGGGGAAGGAAAACGGCGTTGGAGCCGACTGATACTGAGTCGACGACTAGCGAAGAAGAACACCGCGAACGCACGCGCGAAAGTGTGTCGCCCCTCGGACGGGGAGCACCTTAGTGTTCAGGGGAGCTTCTTGAAGCCATGCGGAGTCGTCGGCGACGAAAACGAGCGCGCCGAGACGGATCTTGTGGCCCTCAGCCAATCCGCCGCCGGAAACCATGATGATGGTGATCGGTAAAACTTGCAACTTCACCAACAAGTCGCTAAGACACCTGCCCCACGGTGGGCGCCAACTGTCGTGGTCCTAAGACTGACAGTAGAAAGGGGGTAGGTATGGAGAGGCAAGATCTTAGCTATGGCGAAGATGTACACACGAGGTTTACGAGTTCAGGCCCTTCTCGGAGGAAGTAATATCCCTATGTCTCGGTGCCCGGAGGCGGTCGATTGGATTGTGTGTGTTGAATCACAGGGGGTGCGAACCCTTGTCCCAGAGAAGGGGGCGGCTTATACAGAGTGCGCCAGGACCCCTGCCCGCCTCCATTACAAGGGGCTTAATGTACATAAAGTAAGGGGCATTACTGGTAACGCTAGTCTTAAGTACTCTTAATGCTCATAAAGACTAAGGAGTGAATGTCCGGCCATTGCATGCTCTTCCGACTCTTGATCATTGATATAGTCGAGTGACTCCCCATATGGTCGAGTGACGGTAGGGGGTGGTCGTTGAGTGATGTGATTGTCGAGTGGATTGCACTCGACATACTTGACTGGTGTTCTTCTGTTGACTCTTGGTCTTTTCATCTTCTGGGGTAGTGACCTTGGGTAGGACGTATAGGCCGGGCATACGACCCTACCCCAGGTCTATATCCTCGTCATCTGTCACACCGGCCCCCTTCAATAAATGTATAATCTCCCGTTTTCGTTGCCTTTCAGATGTCTCACGTTGTAGACTTTTCTTTGCAGGCCGACAAAACCCCATGCACCATATTGTACACCATCGGCAACCAGAAGGTGGACGTGGGGAAGGCGACGATAATGGAGCCGAAGGAACCATTTTTCCACAGCCGGCCAATCCCCCCGAATGTCTTCAAGGTTTCCGTGGCCAGTGTCAAACCGGGCCACGAGAATTTGCCTCCTCTGATACTAGTGGGGGATGACGAGAAGACCCGGCGGCGGCTTGGTGATTGCTGCAATGGATGGGTCCTCTTGTGGCCAAAGAGTATACTTCGTCTGGAGGTGGCCGGGAGCACACCCACGAGCACGCAGCAGCAAGGTATGAACATCAACACCCCACCTACCCAATTAGCATCGGGTGTCGGGTTGGGTGATAGCAGATGGGGTAAGGAAGAGGCTCCATTAGTCGCTGATGACGTCGCCATGGATGAGGATGAGGATGACGATGGCACTCAACAATATGTCTATACTGGCGCCTACTCAGGGTTTGATAGTCATGAGTCGGTGCCTGAATTGCCGTCTCCGGAGGCTGAACGTATTATGGACGACCTTCCGGTAGTGAAGAACTTTAGGAAGAGAGCGAGGAAAGGCAAAAAAGATGATTCTATGATCCAGCTGCCTCAGCAGCCTCGACTTCAGGACCGTATAGATATCCCCGATGGGGATAAATGGCATATCCTCGGTCAATCAATCCTACCTGCAAGAGCGCTAGGGGCCAGATTCTGCGATCTAAGGAGACTTCATGACGATGTGCTGTGGATAGAGAAAGGCCTCATCGCCTCAAAAAATCCAGGATACCCACTCTATGTGGTTAAAGTTCCGCAGCAATTGTCGTACGTCGACTGCTTCCCCGCGGATAAGTTCTTCCTTCGATACGATTACATATTCGACATGTTTCACATGAAGAAGTTGGATTTTACGTTTGTCCGCCTTTATGCCTTGCACATGAACTACATCATCAGGCTTGAGCAGATACCTTATATCTGGGTCGCTGACCCGTACTACATGCACGAGGCCTTCTTGGGAGTCTGCACAAAGCACCGTGAATACGCGAGGGAATACATCGTCAGTTTCATGCTCACCAATAAGGACAAGGAGGCGATTCTCGTGCGTTATCATCCCGTGTAAGTCATCCACGCGGATATCCTTCCTTCAATTTCAATCATTCATTTTCACGGTGAAGGCTAATTAATTTGAGGTGTACTTATTTTGCGCACCGACGGGCGCGCCGTCCTCATCATCCTCTACCCCCGATACTCACACGCTCTTTACTTGGACTCGTCAAAGAACATTCACAAAAAGGATTACACCCACATCAAGGATGTTCTCGACAATGCTATGTTTTACTACCAATCACTGGGTGGAGAGGTCAGGGACAAGAAGAAAAGGGGCGGTAGGCTCGCCTTCGGCCATAAGACCGACTTCTGCTGCATCCAGCAACCGAGTGATTCTCTTAAGGATGGATTCTATGTCCTACACCACATGTTGGAGTACAGACGGGATCACCAAAACCTTCGCATGTCACCTAGATCCGGCGATGCCCATATTCTGCAATGGGCAAAGAATGTAGGAGATATCAAGGATCATCGACTTCGAGCTGAGTTCTATCACATCCAGCGCGAACTTGCCCAAATCATCATGAAGGAGGTCATCGAAAAAAACAGGGATGTTCTACGAACAAGGACAAATGTCACGGGAAGACGTCTGAACATGGGTAGCCTCTCAGCGTCTCGACATGAAGCCTTTCACTAAGGTCGGGAACTATCTCCCTAACATCGATGGATGGAACGACATGTTGGAGTGATTGTCGATACATGACAATGTGTCCGTTTAGTCCATACTTTCTGTATGACAAAACTTTGAGATATGCGCGGCGAAACTTTATTTCTGATGTAATTAAACTGTCCTCCTCCTCGACTAGCGAAGATCACTCTAGTTAGGGCATTTTGGGTACGATGAACTTTGTTATTTATGCTTATGATATGTTGTTTCTATTTTCGGCAAGTCTGTCTATTTCTGTTTCTCAACTATATATGTTGCATATCATCGACTCATGTGATGATGCAGGTGCATAGATCATCGATGGCGAAGAAGTGCTACGCCAGGAGTATATATACGACGAGTGGCCGGAGTGTCAGGCCCAGGTGTACCGGTTTCCAGTTTCCGAGCGACAGGCAGTAGTTAGTTTAGGTTCACGCTAATGCGAGAGAGGGATACAAACTGATGTACTGCAAAGTGATGGCTCTTCTTGCGTATATAATTGTTTAGATGGATGACGATGTATTTGCAAGTAATTGAGACTTGTATTGCTATTTTCGAGATGATGACGAGAGACCACTTTGTGTTGGATGATAATTATGATGATGACATGATTTGATGATACTAGTTGTATGTATATGCTATGATTACATTTGTATGTGTATGATATGCTAAAGATTATTGTATAAAGCCTATTCAAATATAAAACAAATATGCAGAAAAAAACTAATAAAACTAGTAGTAGCGATGGGAAAAAGTTAGCAGTAGCGCCGCCTTACCAGTAGCGTTGTCCTGTAAAAATTGCTGCAGATAATATCAGTAGAGCTCTTCTCTGAAGCGCCCTACAGCTATCCTTGTATAGCAGTAGCGTGGGATGGCAGGCGCTACTGCTACACGTTAGCTATAGCGCCTTATCAGTAGCGCATCGCCCCACGCTACTGATAGGCCTAAAACCTGCGCTACTGCTAGGATTTTCCCTAGTGGCAAATGTGTTGATCACATTGTGGGCGATTTGGTGGGCGACGAGATGGGAAATACATGATAACGAGTTTCAGAGTCCACTTTCTGCCATGTGTTTTATAAGTAGATACCTACAGCACTTGGAGATTACTCGTGAGAAGAAGAATAGTGTTGGCAAGGAAATTACTATTTCATGTCCAAGAAACGGACTTGGATTGCCCCAGAGGGTAAGAAAATTAAAATCAATGTTGATGGCGGCATATCTCGCTAAGGATGCTCATTATATGGGGGTGCAGCGGCAGCCATTTGCAGGGATAAGGATGCTCATTATATGGGGGCCTCGGCAGTTGTCTATGATGGTCTTGTTGATGCTGCAAGTTTAGAAGTTCAAGCATGCAATGCAGTTTTGTCTCCAGCAGAAGACCTTAATCTCTCACATATGCAACAGACTGCATGGAAGTTGTTTGCGACATTGACAATGTTGTGTCGACACACTACGCTCCGTTGTTGCATGAAATCACAGAGAAGGAGTTTGAAGATGTTTATTTTTGTTTCGAGCATAGGGAGGCTAACTTTGAAGCCCATACACTGGCTAAGCTGGCTTCAAACCTTCCTGTAGGATGCCACTTTTGGATCGAGGATCATTTGTATTCCACTTAAATTGACTTTGAATAAATCCCGAGTTACCTGTCAAAAAATGTCCGGTTCTTCTTCATCGTCTCATCAGTTTCATCTGCGGCCGGTTCCCCGTCTCTCGTCTCATATGGTTCCTCCTCTTCCTTCTGATTCCTTCTCTTCCTGTTGTTTCCTCATCGTCATTTTCTTCTGATCCGCTTTGTGTCTTAGGCAATAGGTGTGTAGTTTTACTTCATCTTCCCATCTCTATTTCTTGCGTTGATTTTGTAATTTCCCCCTCTGATATGTGTCTCTAGAAGATGCTAGGGTTTCCCGATTTCCCCTTTTTCTATTGGTAGTTGGTGATTGGTGTGTTAATCCCCATGTATATAACTTCTATTATGTGTTAGTTGGTCCAGGTTGGTCAGATCATCCTTCACCTTTGGTCGGACTTGTTATTTTACCTTTTTAATAAAATTTCGTAGCTAATTTCAATTGTTTTGGCTTCGGCTGCTTTTTTTTGTTTTTAGGTTCAGCCCTGATCCGATGGATCTTCATTGTTCTACAGGGTGAAGGTAAATCGTCATAGCAATTTCTAGATGAACTGTTTTGAGTTCTCGTGCTTGTAATTTTGATCGTAAACTAGGGGTGTTGTTCTTGTAACATTTTTGCGAGTTGTTTCTTTGTCATGAATGTAAACTTGAGTCACTAATACACGGGTACTTTGATCTGATGAGCAATTGACATGATTTTGCAGTTTGTGAGAATGTTGAAGCCAGACGAAGAACAACATACAATAAGGTATTCTCCAAAGTCCAAACACGTGTATCCGTCACTGATTGGCCATGATAAATCACCCTTTAATGCATATTTTAAATATCAGAAGCATGTTTCTTGATTTCAGAACAAAATTAGAATCCTACAATATATTTTTGAATATCAAGAACATTATTTGAATCTTAGAAAACATTTTGATTTTGCAAAACATTTCTACTATTTTAGAGAAAAACTTTATTTGTAGAACATATTTTTAATTATTTTAAAGAACTTCGAGTTTCAAGAACATTATTTGAATGCCTTGAACATATTTTGAAATCCCAAAACATTTTTCCAATTTGCTGAACATTTTTAAAATTTTAGGACAAAATTTGAATCGTTGAACATACTTTGACTGCTTTGAATAATTTTTAAATCCAAGAACAATTTTTGAATTTTAGAAATCGTAGAACAGGTTTTGAATTCTAAGAACATTTCTTGAATTCCCAAAACATTTTTTGAATTAAGAAATAATATTTTAGTCCTAGATTATATTTTGAATTTTAGAACAAAACTTGAATAACTAGCACATTTTCTGAATCCAAGAACATAATTTCATAAGTGGAAAAGCTTCTCGTCAACCGGCTGAGACGGCGACTACATCGACCGTTTCATGCAACTTACGCATGTCCCACGTAGCTGTCCCACCACACATCCTCATGCTTATCTCGAAATGTCTCACACGCACTAGACTTCTTCATGAGTCAATTCACTTTTATCTCTCCCTCAAATCCACAAAAAGCACACTGTAGCACACATTTTTCCATCTCACGAGCCACTATTGCAGCTACGAGCGGGAGGATGTGCCGCAATCTAGCTTGAATGTGGCAGAGTAACTGCAGATGGCGGCCGTGTGTCGCCGCCACGAAGCACCCGAGCAAAGCATAACCGCTGCCGACTTCCTGCATGTCGTCCCTAACCACCATTGGTCGTCTCGTCGTTGAAATTGCAACAACATAGTTGCAAACCGTGACGGCAAATGATGGTTGCTGCTACAACATCGGTTGGCAATGGCACTGGCGTTCCTACAACTTCATCTTCATTGCATTTTTATCTGCACATCACCTCTGTTGCATAAGTTCCTTCTGCAACAATTCCTATGTTGCAAAAAAAATTAAGGAGAAAAATATATTTTTGCAACAAGACCTTTGTTGCAAAAATATTCTGCAACAAGACCAATGTTGTGAAAATATTCTGCAACGGGACCTTTGTTGCTCGTGACCCAACCAATATTTTAAAAAGATTAGGCAGTGGACGCATAGCACGCCCCTTTCAAAATAAGAACAAAATTTGGATCCTAGAACATAGTTTTAATGCCTTCAACATATTTTGAATTCCAAGAACTTTTAAAAAATTTAGAACAAAATTTTGATCCTTGAACATATTTGTAACGACTTAAACATTTTTTCAATTCGAAGAACATTTTTTGAATTTTAGAATAAAATTTAAATGCTCGAACATTTTTTTCAAGAAGTCAGCACCGAAGTATTAAGGGCATCCTCGTGTGCCCGAGGTATGAGACTCCTCGACAAAAGATCTAGACTTGTTTAACCAGCATGCAAGACCGATGACCAAAGATGGAGAACAATTCGGAAGGGCCGAGGAACGTCTTCGACCTGAAGACCGATTCAGGGGCTACTGATGGTGTCTTGGACTAGGGGTTGCTTGCCATGTCGGCTCCCGGCCATGTGGGACAGGTCAAGAGACCTAAGATTATCAACCAGTGGGCTACATTTGTCGGGCCAAGGAGAGTCAAGATGGAAGATTTCGAAGACTTGGCATGTAGTCCAAGACTCAGAGGTTTGTCTTCATCACGATTACCCCTAGATGTAACTGACCTACCTGTAAGCACTAGGCATTCCTGGTATCTATATAAGCCGAGTGGCGAGGACCGTAGACAACAACTCTCATACACATATGATGTCATGATAGGTCAATCAGTAACTTGTACTCCCTCCAAGTCAATACAATCAAGAATGATGTAGGTTACTATTTCTTCTACAGAGTTCGAAACTGGGTAAATCCCTGTGGCATGTATTACCATCGTGCCAAGGCTACCAGCTCGGGACCCCCTACTAGAGATCTTCTAGATTTGACTCCATCACTTAGCTAGAGTTTTGGTGTGGTGTTGTGATGTATAGCTGTGAGCAAGCAATGAGAATGGCAGGTGTCATTGGGATCTTAGCAGTTTCACAAATATGGAAGTAGGGGATGGGGAGCTCCTTATTAGAACAAGTAATAGTCCAGAGGACATCATTAATGAATTCATCATTTCACCACAGCGTTGCCGTTGCACCGCTTAGGTACATTAACCTGCCACGTCAATCTCACTCACAGCTTGGCCTCAACCGAATTGGGGGAACAACCACAACACAGAACACATCTAACATTGTCAATTGCATGCATAAACAGAAGTCAGTACTCCGGAGCATAGGAGCAATGAGGTTGTGTGTCAACCACAAAGTTGCAAAAATAAGTTTTTCTCCATGATGAGACCGATGGTTTGGGTGTTCGAAAATATTGCACTACCATGGTAGTTGCCTGTTCTCTCAAACTTCCTGGCGCCTCCCACTCCTATATGTGGAATAATCAAATATATTTAATTTTCAAACAACTAACAACTATTCCAATTGTTTGATCAACAAGACTATAACCAATCTAGCTTTTGAATGCATTGGTGTATGAGGCTTCAATTTTGTGGACGGTGTTCATGAATTTGTGTGTGAGATATATATAAGAGTGGACATTGCAAAAGTGGAGAGAGAAAGGAGGTGTCACTTAAAGACAGAGAAGGTATAAGAAATGTGCACGAAATTTAAAATATCAACCATGTCACTAATCTGGGCGTGCATCTCCCGTTGGCCACGTACAATGTTATATGGCCAGCAATGCTCTTACTAGCGTTGCATTTTTCCCTTGTGATGACCATGTGGTAGACGACCCTATGTGTTATGAAGCTTTGCACGAAAGGACAAGCCATGCGTGTTATATTTGTAGTACTACAAGAGTACAAACTCCATCAACATGCATTGGGGGGTGATCGAGTCATTAGTATGGTCCTTCGATGGCATGAGACCAAGGATTTTACAAGCTCAGTCAATTTACCCTTTGATAAAGGGAGAGAATGGAGGCCAGACAATGTCATTTGAGAAGTGTACCCCCGCAAAAAAAAGTGTGGTCAAGTTTACCTGATTTCATCAATAAAAGCAAAAATGCTACAATATGTATGATTAACAACAAAAATTTGAGCAGAGCTCAACTTGCACTATCCGTTTGAAAGAACAGATAACTCTTGTCTTCATAGCATTACCATTTTCCAAGATTGGCACTGTCAACTATCAAGCAGAGTTTGATCCAATTCCTCTTTCACAGAATACATGGAAATATTCAGCACGGAGAAACCCAATTTTTCTATCTCCCCAAGAGATTATCGCATTAGATTTTATGATCAGGATCTTAGTCAAGAAAACCAAGCACGATTACTCAAATGAGTTACATAAATCTCCAATAATTAGAACTTCTAGTGAATAACCCCCTTGATAGATCGGGGTCTGTTAACTTCAGCATATATTAATCTGGGAAATGTTAGTCCTATGTCTGTGATATTCACTAAAAAATCATGTTAAAATGAAACAAATGTCGACACTGGTATTATCATGTCAGGACTTGGCAGGCACAAAATCATGACTCGATCCAATGAACTGATAGATTACGAGACATAACGCACTAGTCAGTCATCATCATCTGGGTTTGTTTTGGGTGTCGTTTGTGTTGTTTTCCTAATAGACTTGTTTATATTTGGAATCGCTTAGACTTTCTGGTTGTAAAACCTTGGCTTTACCTATAAATTGGGGCACTTGCTTATTTTATGAATATTTGGGTTTGTTTTGTCACATAAACTAACAAAGTTTTAGTCAACATCTGCTGGGAAACTTACACAACAAAAAATAAACATCCTAGTTTTATGGGACTGGCCTAGGGGCAGCTCCAGTGAAATCATCATAATGGGCTAATCGCCATAATAACTGATAATATGATGATTTTGACCCGCAAAAAATATACTCTACCGGAGTCGCCATATCTGTCAGAATCATGATAATTTATACAGCACCACCCATATCTGGGCCAACTTTTGGAGTGCACTCCATATGATAGTTGTGTGTTGCATTAAAAAACCTTGACGTGATCCCCCACCTCACGTGAGGTGTGTAGGGAGATCATGGAAAAATGATTGAGCACTGATGAGTGGGTCCCACGATACGAAGGCGGCAAATATGGAGACCCTGAGTTTGCGCAACACCTCGACAACCTCCATAATGCATATCCCAATGTGGCGACTCTGAGTTTACCTCCATAATGCATATGCCAACCTCAATAAGCACTTCAAAAGATGTTTTTGTTTGATAGAGCGGTAGTTTTTGTTTGTCTGTGGGGACAAAGTAGTAGTTGTTTCAATTCGTATGATGGGTTTGGTTTTCCAAAAAAAAGCAGACATTTTAAAAACATTCACTTTTTAAAATAAAACATTCAAATATTGAACAAATTCAATTTTAAAATGTCTTTTAAAGTCAAAATATTGAAAAAATGTTTGTATTTTAAAAAATTATTCACCTCTTTCAGAAACTGTTAATTTTTTCAGATAAACTATATGTGTTTTGAAAAATAGCTCAAGATGAAACAATATTCTTCTTTTTTTGAAAAAAATGTTCTCAAATTTCAAAAGCCTTCATTTTTTTTGGAACTACTCACTTTTGCCATATTTGTTTTACCGAAAACTTAATGAAAAAATGCTAGAAAAAGAAATGGTCTGCCACAACACCATAGATCTTACAGTAACCTAGAATGCACAGAGTAGCGACATAGGGGGGGGGGAGGGGGGGCTGTTGGAGCAAGCCATGTGCGTCTAGCCCCCAATTTGACGTGATATATTTATCTCGCTTACTGTGAGATATATCCTAATCTTGCTACTGACGCTCGTGAATGAACCATTACTGCAGTTTTTGAAAGGTTCTATTGTCTAGTTTTAGAACGTTTCAAGTGATATTTTTTCCCTTTTTGTGTTTTCTTTATCAGTTTTCTTTTATTTTTTTGTAGATTATCTTCGGTGTGTTTTGTTTCTTGTTTCTCATCAGTTTTCATTGAGTTTTCCTTCGTTTTTTATTCTTTCTATTTTGAAAGTTTAGTCAAAATTCATTTTATTCACTTTCAAATACTTTCTTGGCTTCTCGTAAATACGTGTTGAGCATTTTGGTTATGTCGATTGAATATTTTTCGGCTACATGTTGAATATTTTTCCAAAAACAAGTTGCACATTTGGCAAAATGTACACTGAATTATTTCTGAGTAAACAATTTCCTATGGTCAAAACAAAGTCGAAGATTTTAGAAGAAAATACTGAAGATTTCTCAGAAGTATCATGAACATTTTGAACACTATATATGCAAAAAAAAATACTACTGTGGACATTTTTTTTAATTTTCTGAACATTTTCTAAATGTTCAGCATATATTTTTAACATTGCATGGGCATTTCTTCAAAATAATGTGATCTTTGTAAATGTGTAAACATTTTAAAATGCCACGACCATTTTTTCTTCAAATCGTAAGCAGGAACTTTTAACAATCCCCAAGCATGTGTTTTAAAAACTAACTAAAGTAAATTGTCCAAGTACAACAAAAGAATTCCTACTGGCACGGACCACTACAAGCAGCCGTGATGCAAAGGAACACCCTATCTTGCGGGAGCCCATATTTGTCGCCCAAATAGGAGGCACCATGCACCGGAGGCAGCCCGACCAGACTGGCCGGTCGAGCTATACCACGGGATAATATGATAACAAATAAGTGAGAACCAACCATTGGTGATTGCGTGCTCGAGCAACTCGTGCTGACTAACATTGTTGATTGTAGAGCAGTGCACAACTTAAAGAAGTAATTGTACCTACAGAACCAACAGCTCTACTATAGTGAACCGAAATTAGAAATTCTAGTGAACCAGAATTATTCACTATGGTGAACAGTTTTTCAAAATACAATTGACAAATAATATTTCAAAGCATACATTTTCGCCAAAAGTGTATATTTTGAAAAAGTGCTAACATTTTTGGAATTTCTAAAGAAATTATTTAAATGAAAAACTTTTTTGAGTATGTGAAAAAATATTTTGACAAGTTTAAAATGTAGATAATAGTGAACTTTCTGAATTTATTAGAACAATGGAATAGTTCATAACATTGTGAACAAAAAATTCAAACATTAAGCATTTTTGGAAATTCCTGAATTGCATTTGAATTTGTGAGAAATTTTTGAAACTGTAAACATTTTTTCAAATTCCTAGTATTCTTTTAAAATTTCATATTTTATGAACCTATGGATTTTTTTTGAAAAGAGGAACATCTTTTGAATTTCTAAACTTACTTTAAAAACATGATAATTTTTTTGAAATTCTTGCTCATTTCTGAATTTGGAAACAAATTTTTAAAAAGGAACAACTTTTGAAAATCTGAACAAAATTTATAATTTTGAACATCTTCGAAGAAGGAAAAATAATAATTTAATATAAAAATGAAAGAAGGAAAAAGAGTAATGAAATAAGAAAAAGGAAAGATGAAAAAATCCAATAAAAGAAAAAATAGGAAAAAAGAAATAGTAGAAAAAAAGGAAAATAAAAAGCTTATGATCCTTCTAGAAGTTTCCCAATACCAGCCAGGAACCTTCCAGAAGGGTCATAGTTCCTTCACCTCGCTCACTTGCTCGAGATCGATGGCTGCCTCATGGCTCGTTTGCGATACATGATTTCGTCCTTTTTTGCCTTGATTTTTTTTGTTTTTCATTTACTATTGGTTTTCTTTGTTTCTTCATGGTTTTCTGTTTTCTTTTTTTCATCCGGGTTCTACATTTCGTTCATGAGTTTTTCATTTTTTTTTCAATCTTTGCTTCTCAGTTTTCATTGGTTGTGTTACTTTTTCTTTCTTTCTTTCTTCATTTTATTGTATTTCTTTGTTTTTATCCTTTTGGTTTTTTTAGTTTTCCTGATTTTCCTTTTGAAATTTTTTGGTATACATCAGGAGCATTTTTATACACATTTAGCATTTTCCAATTGGATTTTTATCATTTATGCCACTTGTTATGCCCACTACTTAGTTTTGTCACTAGGAATTTCAACTGCTAAAAATTGCCATCACTTCCTTAAGCGCATGCTAAAAAATACAATTGGACACTATTATAGTGAGCTGGAATCTCGTTTGTCATGTTATAACGACCAAAATACTTATGGACCAAAATATCAGCTCTCACTCTGTCTCACTATAATAAAGTGTGGATCCCACTTGGTCCCAACATCGTTTTCATTTTTCCTCTAAAATTATCCGCTTGCTTACTACTAAAAAGTGGGGCCCACACTTATCATTATGAGATAGAGAGAGCAGACATGTGGGTCTAGGGGTATTTTAGTCTTATAACATAGTCAATCAATTTGGCCCGACAATAACAATGTCTAATGGCATTTTTGTGCAAATATCTAATGGAGCAATGGCATTTTTGATATATCTAATGACATCTTTTAGCAAGCAACTCACGGACGGTGGCATTTTTGAGCAGTTGTAACTTCCTGGCCAAACTGAGCAGTGAGACACAACTAATGGTATAAATGATAAAAACCCTTTCCAAATACAAGTTAATTTTTTTTAAGACTTATAGTTTTTATGTGTACTTATTTCCATACACATTATATATTTTTTATACACCAGGAACATTTTTTACATACACATCTAACATTTTCGAAATACCTGATTAACATTTTTTACATTTAATTTTTTATGTCTATTTTTTCCATAAACAGTACAATTTTTTGTATACATCAAGAATATTTTATATACAAGTTGAATATTTTCAAAGACATCGCTAATATCTATTAAAACATATAATTTTTTATGTCTACTTTTTTCATATACGTTGAACATTTTTTGTTTACATTAGGAACATTTTTTATACATGTTTAATATTTTTCAAATACATGATCAACATTTTTTAAATTAATGTTTTCTAAGGGTAATTTTTTCTGTAGAAGTTGTATATTTTTATAAACTTTTGGTATACTCAATGTTTCTCCCAAAGTTCGTTCTTTTTAAAATGTAGTTCACTAGTTTATGCCCGGCGGTTTATTTTGTAGAGTGATATTGTTCACTTGCGCCCAACCTGAAGTGCGAAAAATGTGGCTCACTTTTTGATAGTGTTGTGGTTCACCTGCCCTCGTCTCCGCGGTCCACACTCGCTCATAAAAAAGGACGAAAAAGACAACAAAAGCTCATGCGGTTCATTTTCGGTAGGGGTGCGGCTCAGTTTCGGTAGTTTTGTGGTTCAATTGCTCACAAAATGTAAAGTGCAAAAAAAAAAAATCGAAGACGACAAAAAAGGTAATGGGGTTCACTTACGCCCAATGTGAAGCGCACCCTACTTTCTCGTCTGAGAAAATTTACGTCCAACAAAAGAACCTCTGCAGCTCGCTTACCGGTCTTATGCAGCGTGGTTTTCAATCTAAAATTGTACATTTTTCTGTCTGATGCAGTTCCCACGTTGATTTTGGTGTTGCGAAAGACAGAGTGTCTATATTTTAATAATTTTAAATCTACTTTTAAACTTTAACAAATTAGAGAGAGTGTTCTACATGAAAGAAATGTGTCTCGTCAATATCTTTCCAATGGCGTATCATTTGGATCATTCCGACAAGTGATTTATAAAAAAAAACACGAAAAACAACCCCTGCCACTTGTCGTCTACCGCACCATTTTCAAAATAAATTTAAAGCCGTAAGAAATCTCAAAAACAATTCTACATATGAAAGTTGTGCATCATCCGCAGCTTCCCAATGGCGTATCACACGCCTCGTTTTGACAAACGGTTAAACAACATGAACGAAAAACTATACCAAAAATTGCAAAAATTTGAATAACAAAATTCTACGATCTCATAAATTTGAAAATGCTTTTAAACCGTAATGAATTAGAGAAAGTAATATACACAAAAAAGTTGTGCCTCGACGATATCTTGCGAACGGCGAATCATTTGCTTCATTCAGACAAGTGCTTTAGGAAAAAAAACACGAATACGCTCGCTGCCAATAGTCGAACGCCGCTCCGTTTTTGAAACTGCTCTTAAACCGTGAAGAATCTTGAAAAAAAATTCAGCATGGCAAAGTTGCTACTAATACATAGCTTTCCAACAGTATATTATACGTCTCGTTCCGACAAACAGTTAAAAAATTGGAGCAAAAACAATACTGAAAAAGTCGCGTGCAGTTTTTTGCGACCAGAAGTTCACTCATCTAAATACTGCAATATTCTTGCTTCAAAAATGACATGCACTTGCGTTGAGCTTGAAGTTCAAAAAGCTATTGACAGCTTTGATTTTCTTCAAATGCCACTACCGCCACTGTTTCTATGAAGCTGCTTGTCAATTCTCTCGCGTTCGCCCCTCTTAGGCCTGTTGACATGTCTAAACTTTATAATAAAATTGTATTAAATGAAGGGCACTTATTTGAGGAACAGGGAGTACAAGTTTATAAGAATCCTAAAAGATTCCATTTCTGGCTAGGGATTTGGTGTTGTGTCGTGATGCTAGGCCGTGAGCTGGCTCTAAGAATCTAACACACTCCATGGACACATGTGTGACTTTGTTCGCTTTATCTCTTGAACTAGTTGCCTATTGGCTGAGAGTTCCTTCTGCTCAGTCATTATCTTGCCAACCGCCACTTGGGAGTCCATCTCGAAGTTCACCCAAAAAAGGTCTCGACGAAAACCTAGCCTCCCGGGTCGCATCTAGCGACTCCGGAGGCCTCCCAGCCGCCACAAAAAAGTTTCTCCACCGCCACCCTCTACACCCGCCGCCGCCGGAGGAGGCCACCAGGGCTGATGGCGGCGGCCGGGGCCTCCGATCCACGCCCTCAGTTTCTCCTCTCCTTCCTACCCCGTTTCTCTCCCATGCTGCTGACCTGCGACGCTTCTTCCGGTCGGCCGCGACTCCTCCATCGGTGCTGCACTGGATGAGTTCTACTCCGGGCAGGCCACCCATGCCGCAATCACTTTTTGGGCTAGTCTCTCGTCCGATCTCGTGCCAGATGGCGAGCCGATGCACTTTGAGAATCCACGGCAGCAACGACAACGCACTGTAGGAATGCAGCGGTGGCCTCATGATGTGGGGAACGGCCGGATCTAGCTTCCCCATGTTCGGCAGCTACAGCTGATGCAACCTTCGACAGAAAAACGATGGCGCGAATAATTTTCCCAATCTTTCACGGTACAGTGTCAACTGAAACGGCATGGCGCTCGCGACCTTGTAGATGCAATCACCACGGAAACAACATGCACACCTAGAGATGAAGTACGTGAACGATCTTTAGCAGACCAGCGGAAATTGAATTTCTAGAATCAATCTCACACCAAAATCACAAAGCCTCAAGAGCTATTCAACAAATATCAAACGGCGGCTCGAAGATACCCCGAGTTCCCGATCTATTTATCTCTGGAAAATAACGTCAAGCAAAAGCTATCCCGTACACGGTCGAGGCCGGCCTTTTATATAGGCGAGAAAAACGACCAGGCAAAACCGACTTGAACAAAAAAAATACTACACGGACTCTCTCTCCTACCTTCCTAATCACATCTTAACTAATTTAATTATCCGGCAACGTTGATCACAAAAGACAAAACGTACTAGTACTTATTGAAAAGGTAACGAATTAGGACTAAGAAGGAAAACGCATGCATCCTCCTGAGTCCTTAACTTGCATCTTCCTCTCCATGATTGTATGGGGTTCGGAAAGTGGGCTTCACTTCCTTCGGCTGTACAATTTGAAATGTCATCCTGCCAATCTGTAATACCTGTATCTCCGGAGCTATGTGCCTCATGGCCAGACTTTTTTTATATATTGAATCGATTGTAACAAATTGATTTCTTTTTCTAGTGCGTTTAGCTGGTACGACATACTTCTCCGGCAATGAAACATTTGTCTTCATAGGCAATGTCACATCATCCTCTCTCCCTTAAAAGGAAACCGTCCTCGGTTTTGACTTAGGCCTTGCAGATCTCTTCTTAAACACCTCTACAGTACACTTTATATTCTGTGCATCCTTAGGAAGAATAGCATAAAACTCACCCTTATGCATAAAAGTGTACCTGTTTGTTTGCCCGTGATGAAGTGTGTTAACATCATGTTGCCACGGACGCCCCAAAATTAGATGACAAATATGTAGTGGCATAACATCGCACTCCACCTTATCAACATAGCCATCAACAGAAAAAGGAACCTTCACCCTGTGAGTTACCTTCACTTTGCCCACATCATTGATCCACTTGATATAGTATGGTTTTGGGTGCTCCCAAGTTGGCAAAGAAAGAGACTCCACCACATCCTTGCTAATCATGTTGCTAGCACTGCCGCCATCAATTATCAGTTTGCACACTTCTCCCTTGATGGTACATGCAGTTTGAAAAATACTCTGTCGTTGTCCTGGTTCAAAAATGACCTTGTCATCTCGCTGGACCTTATGTGCTAACAAACTCTCCATATCAGGATCATCTTGAGGATAACATAGTATGGTATCACCATGACCTCTTTCGATTCCATCCTCTAACTTAGGTGTATCATCTTCAGATTCTAAAATATATTCTGCATCAACAAGTAGAACCCTTCGTTGATTGGAACATTCATGCTTCATGTGTCCACGACCTCCACACTTGTGGCAAATAATATTACGGTGATGAGAAGACGTCGCACTAGATGAAACTTGAGAAACCTCCTTTGGCGCAGCAGCCACTTTGGTTTGTTCAATGCTTCCCTACTTATAAGAAGTAGCCGGCTTAGCACTAAACCCACCGTCAATAGGAGAAGAACCACGTCGCCCACTGTTGTAAGTTGGACGAGTCTCTGAAACTTGCTTCTTCAATACCCAACGTTCATCACGCTCTGCTTGATGAAGTAACTCATGAATATCATTATATTGCACCAAATCAACACGGTCACGAATCTTTTCCTCTAACCCCTCAAAGAAACGTACCATGGTCGCCTCAGTAGACTCACGCACAGCTGTACGGATCATCAAAACTTGCATCTCTTTATAGTACTCATCAACTGATTTTGTACCTTGCATTAGGCGACGCAGTCTACTATGAAGCTGGCGAGTGTAATAAGCAGGCACAAAACGTTCCCTCATGGTTCGCCTCATCTTAGCCCATGTCGTTGGTCGCTCCTGAGTACGGTTCTTATTATCCCACCATACAAGAGCATACTCTATAAATTCCATTGATGCAACACGAACCTTCTTCTCTTCAGAGTAGTTGTGACCATCAAAAATCTGATTTACACGCATCTCCCACTCCAAGTACTTCTCCGGATCAGCACAACATCTCGAGAATTCAGGTATGGTTATCTTGATTCTACCCAAACCATCATCCTCATGGGTGTTGGGAACGTAGCAGAAATTCAAAATTTTCCTACGTGTCACCAAGATCTATCTATGGAGAAACTAGCAACGAGGGGAAGGAGAGTGCATCTACATACCCTTGTAGATCGCTAAGCGGAAGCGTTCAAGAGAACGGGGTTGAAGGAGTCGTACTCGTCGTGATCCAAATCACCGGAGATCCTAGTGCCGAACGGACGGCACCTCCGCGTTCAACACACGTACAGCCTGGTGACGTCTCCCATGCCTTGATCCAGCAAGGAGAGAGGGAGAGGTTGAGGAAGACTCCGTCCAACAGCAGCACAACGGCGTGGTGGTGATGGAGGAGCGTGGCAATCCCGCAGGGCTTCGCCAAGCACCGCAGGAGAGGAGAAGGGAGAGAGGTAGGGCTGCGCCAGGGAGAGGACAAACTCATCTATTGGCAGCCCCAAAACCCTCAAATATATATAGGGGGGAGAGGGAGGGCTGCGCCCGCACCTAGGGTTCCACCCCTAGGGGCGGCGGCCAGCCCAAACCCATCTAGGGTGCGGCCAAGGGGTGGAAGAGGGGAAACTTGCCCCCCAAGTTAGGTGGGTGCGCCCCCTTCCCCAAACCCTAGGCGCCTTGGACCCATGTGGGGGGCGCACCAGCATGACGTCCGGGACCATTCCGGAACTCCTCGTGACATCCGGGACTCCGAACAACATTCGGCAACCACATACAAACTTCCTTTATAACCCTAGCATCATCGAACCTTAAGTGTGTAGACCCTACGGGTTCGGGAATCATGCAGACATGACCGAGACGTTCTCCGGTCAATAACCAACAGCGGGATCTGGATACCCATGTTGGCTCCCACATGTTCCACGATGATCTCATCGGATGAACCACGATGTCAAGGACTCAATCGATCCCGTATACAATTCCCTTTGTCTAGCGGTATTGTACTTGCCCGAGATTCGATCGTCGGTATGCCGATACCTTGTTCAATCTTGTTATCGGCAAGTCTCTTTACTTGTTCCGTAACACATCATCCCGTGATCAACCCCTTGGTCACATTGTGCACATTATGATGATGTCCTACCGAGTGGGCCCAGAGATACCTCTCCGTTTACACAGAGTGACAAATCCCAGTCTCGATTCCTGCCAACCCAACAGACACTTTCGGAGATACCTGTAGTGCACCTTTATAGCCACCCAGTTACGTTGTGACGTTTGGTACACCCAAAGCATTCCTACGGTATCCGGGAGTTGCAAAATCTCATGGTCTAAGGAAATGATACTTGAAATTAGAAAAACTTTAGCATACGAACTACGATCTTTGTGCTAGGCTTAGGATTGTGTCTTGTCCATCACATCATTCTCCTAATGATGTGATCCCGTTATCAACGACATCCAATGTCCATGGTCAGGAAACCGTAACCATCTATTGATCAACGAGCTAGTCAATTAGAGGCTTACTAGGGACATGATGTTGTCTATGTACCCACAATGTATCTGAGTTTCCTATCAATACAATTATAGCATGGATAATAAACGATTATCATGAACAAGGAAATATAATAATAACCAATTTATTATTGCCTCTAGGGCATATTTGCAACAGTCTCCCACTTGCACTAGTGTCAATAATCTAGTTCACATCGCTATGTGATTAGCACTGATAGGTCACATCGCCATGTGACCAACATCCAAAGAGTTTACTAGTGTCTAAACTAGTTCACATCACCATGTGATTAAGTCTCAATGAGTTCTGGGGTTTGATCATGTTTTGCTTGTGAGAGAGGTTTTAGTCAACGGGTCTGCAACATTTAGATCCGTATGTACTTCGCAATTCTTTATGTCATGTTGTAAATGCTGCTTCCACGCTCCACTTGAAGCTATTCCAAATGGTTGCTCCATAATACGTATCTGGTTTGCTACTCAGAGTCATTCGGATAGGTGTTAAAGCTTGCATCGACGTAACCCTTTACGCCGAACTCTTTATCACCTCCATATTCGAGAAACATTTCCTTATTCCTCTAAGGATAATTTTGACCGCTGTCCAATGATCCGTTCCTGGATCATTCTTGTACCCCTTGACTGACTCATGGCAAGGCACACTTCCGGTGCGGTACAAAGCATAGCATACTATAAAGCCTACGTCTGAAGCATAGGGGACGGCCTTCGTCCTTTGTCTCTCTTCTGCCGTGGTCGAGCTTTAACTCTTAACTTCATACCTTACAACTCAGGCAAGAACTTCTACTTTGACTGATCCATCTTAAGCATTTTGATCTATCTTATTGATCTTGATGCTTATTGTTCAAGTAGCCTAATCCAGGTTTTCCGTTGAAAAATACTTTTCAAATAACCCTATATGCTTTCTAGAAATTCTACATCATTTCTGATCAACAATATGTCAACAATATATACTCATCAGAAATTCTATAGTGCTCCCACTCACTTCTTTGGAAATACAAGTTTCTCACAAACTTTGTATAAACCCAAAATCTTTGATCATCTCATCAAAGCGTACATTCCAACTCCGAGATGCCTACTCCAATCCTTAGAAGGATTGCTGGAGCTTTGCATATTTGTTAGCGTCTTCCAGGATTGTCAAAGACCTTCTGGTTGTATCACATACAACCTTTCCTCAAGAAAATTGTCAAGGAAACAATGTTTTGACATCCTATATGCAAGATTTCATAAATAATGCAGTAACTGCTAATCCAATTCCAACAAACTCTTAGCATCGCTACGAGTGAGAAAGCCTCACCGTAGTCAACTCCTTGAACTTGTCGGAAAAACATCTTAACGACAAGTCAAGCTTTCTTAATGGTGACACTTACCATCATTGTCTGTCTTCCTTTTAAAATCCATCTGTACCCAACGGCCTTACGACCATCAAGTATTTCTTCCAAAGTCATGGATCCTCTCTCGGATTTTATGGCCTCGAGCCATTCATCAGAATCCGGGCCCACCATCGCTTCTCCATAGCTCATAGGTTCATTGTTGTCTAGCAACATGACCTCTAAGACAGGATTGCATACCACTCAGAAGTAGTACGCATCCTTGTCACCCTACGAGGTACGGTAGTGACTTGATCCGAAACTTCATGATCGCTATCATAAGCTTCTACTTCAATTGGTGTAGGCGCCACAGGAACAACTTCCTGTGCCCTACTACACACTAGTTGAAGTGAAGGTTCAATAACCTCATCAAGTCTCCACCATCCTCCCACTCAACTCTTTCGAGAGAAACTTTTCTCGAGAAAGGACCCGTTTCTAGAAACAATTACTTTTGCTTCCGGATCTGAGATAGGAGGTATACCCAACCATTTTGGGTATCCTATGAAGATGTATTTATCCGTTTTTGGGTTCGAGCTTATCACGATGAAACCTTTTCACATAAGCGTCGCAGCCCCAAACTTTTAAGAAACGACCACTTAGGTTTCTCCAAACCATAGTTCAAACGGTGTAGTCTCAGCAGAATTACATGGTGCCCTATTAAAGTGAGTGCGGTTGTCTTTAATGCCTAACCCATTGAACGATAGTGGTAATTTGATAAGAGACATCATGGTACGCACCATATCCAATAGGGTGCAACTATGATGTTCGGACACACCATCACACTATGGTGTTCCATGCGGTATTAATTATGAAACAATTTCCACAATGTCTTAATTACGTGTCAAAGCTCGTAACTCAGATACTCATCTCTATGATCATATCATAGACATTTTATCCTCTTGTCACAATGATCTTCAACTTCACTCTGAAATTACTTGAACCATTCAATAATTCAGACTTGTGTTTCATCAAGTAAATATACTCAGTATCTACTTAAATCATCTGTGAAGTAAGAACATAACGATATTCATTGCATGCCTCAGCACTCATTGGACTGCACACATCAAAGTGTGTTACTTCCAACAAGTTGCTCTCTTATTCCATCTTACTGAAAATGAGGCCTTTCAGTCATCTTGCCTATGTGGTATGATTTGCATATCTCAAGTGATTCAAAATCAAGTGAGTCCAAACGATCCATCTGCATGGAGTTTCTTCATGCGTATACACCAATAGACATGGTTTGCATGTCTCAAACTTTTCAAAAATGAGTGAGTCCAAAGATCCATCAACATGGAGCTTCTTCATGCGTTTTACACCAATATGACTTACATGGCAGTGTCACAAGTAAGTGGTACTATCATTACTATCTTATATCTTTTGGCATGAAAATGTGTATCACTACGATCGAGATTCAATAGACCATTCCTTTTAGGTGCTAGACCATTGAAGGTATTATTAAAATAAACAGAGTAACCATTATTCTCCTTAAATGAATAACCGTATTGTGACAGACATAATCCAATCATGCCTATGCTCAACGCAAACACCAATAACAATTATTTAGGTTTAACACCAATCTCGATGGTAGAGGGAGCGTGCGATGCTTGATCACATCAACCTTGCAAACACTTCCAACACATATCGCCAGCTCACCTTTAGCCAGTCTCCGTTTATTTTGTAGCTTTTATTTCGAGTTACTAACACTTAGCAACCGAACCGGTATCTAATACCCTGGTGCTACTAGGAGTACTAGTAAAGTACACATTAACATAATGTATATCCAATATACTTCTATCGACCTTGCCATCCTTCTTATCTACCAAGTATCTAGGGTAATTCTGCTCCAGTGGCTGTTCCCCTTATTACAGAAGCACTTGGTCTCGGGTTTGGGTTCAACCTTGGGTTTCTTCACTGGAGCAGCAACTGATTTGCCATTTCATGAAGTGCCCCTTCTTGAAACTAGTGGTTTCACTAACCATCAACAATTGATGCTCCTTCTTGATTTGTACTTTCGCAGTGTCAAACATCGTGAATATCTCAAGGATCATCATATCTATCCTTGATTTGTTATAGTTCATCACGAAGCTCTAGCAGCTTGGTGGCAATGACTTTGGAGAAACATCACTATCTCATCTGGAAGATCAACTCCCACTCGATTCAAGTGATTGTTGCACTCAGACAATCTGAGCACAAGATCAACGATTGAGCTTTTCTCCCTTAGTTTGCAGGCTAGAAAATCGTCGGAGGTCTTATACCTCTTGACGTGGGCACGAGTCTGAAATCCCAATTTCAGCCCTCGAAACACCTCATATGTTCCGCGACGTTTCGAAAACGTCTTTGGTGCCTCAACTCTAAACCGTTTAACTGAACTATCACGTAGTAATCAAAACGTGTATGTCCGATGTTTGCAGCATCCACAGATGACGTTTTGGGGTTCTGCACACTGAGCGGTGCATTAAGGACATAAGCTTTTCTACTGATCGCATAATCGCTACTGTTAACTTTCAACTATATTTTCTCTAGGAACATATCTAAAACAGCAGAACTAAAGTGCGAGCTATGACATAATTTACAAAGGGTTTTTGACTATGTTGAGGATAAATAAGTTCATATTATGAACTCCCACTCAGATAGACATCCCACTAGTCATCTAAGTGATTACATGATCCGAGTCAACTAGGCCGTGTCCGATCATCACGTGAGACGGACTAGTCATCATCGGTGAACATCTTCATGTTGATCGTATCTACTATACAACTCATGCTTGACCTTTCAGTCTCTTCTGTTCCGAGGCCATGTCTGTACATGCTAGGCTCGTCAAGTTAACCTAAGTGTTTCGTGTGTGTAAATCTGGCTTACACCCATTGTATGTGAACGTAAGAATCTATCACACCCGATCATCACATAGTGCTTCGAAACGACGAACTTTCGCAACGGTGCACATTTAGGGGGAACACTTTCTTAAAATTTTAATGAGGGATCATCTTATTTACTACCGTCGTTCTAAGCAAATAAGATGCATAAACATGATAAACATCACATGCAATCAAATAGTGACATGATATGGCCAATATCATTTTGCTCCTTTTTGATCTCCATCTTCGGGGCTCCATGATCATCATCGTCACCGGCATGACACCATCATCTCCATCATCATGATCTCCATCATCGTGTCTTCATGAAGTTGTCTCACCAACTATTACTTGTACTACTATGGCTACCGGTTAGCAATAAAGTAAAGTAATTACATGGCGTTGTATAATGACACGCAGGTCATACAATAAATAGAGACAACTCCTATGGCTCCTGCCGGTTGTCATACTCATCGACATGCAAGTCGTGATTCCTATTACAAGAACATGATCAATCTGATACATCACATATATTCATCACATTCTTCTTGGCCATATCACATCACATAGCATACCCTGCAAAAACAAGTTAGACATCCTCTAATTATTGTTTGCATGTTTTACGTGGCTGCTATGGGTTTCTAGCAAGAACGTTTCTTACCTACGCAAAACCACAACGTGATATGCCAATTGCTCTTTACCCTTCATAAGGACCATTTTCATCGAATCCATTCCGACTAAAGTGGGAGAGACTGGCACCCGCTAGCCACCTTATGCACCAAGTGCATGTCAGTCGGTGGAACCTGTCTCACGTAAGTGTACGTGTAAGGTCGGTCCGGGCCGCTTCATCCCACAATACCATCGAAACAAGATTGGACTAGTAACGGTAAGCATATTGAACAAAATCAACGCCCACAACTACTTTGTGTTCTACTCGTGCAAAGAATCTACGCAATAGACCTAGCTCATGATGCCACTGTTGGGGAATGTAGCAGAAATTCATAAATTTTCCTACATGTCACCAAGATCTATCTATGGAGAAACCAACAACGAGGGGAAGGAGAGTGCATCTACATACCCTTGTAGATCACTAAGCTGAAGCATTCAAGAGAACGGGGTTGAAGGAGTCGTACTCGTCATGATCCAAATCACCGGAGATCCTAGTACCGAATGGACGGCACCTCCGCGTTCAACACACGTACAACCCGGTGACGTCTCACATGCCTTGATCCAGCAAGGAGAGAGGGAGAGGTTGAGAAAGACTCCGTCCAGCAGCAGCACAATGGTGTGGTGGTGATGGAGGAGCGTGGCAATCCTGCAGGGCTTCGCCAAGCACCACGGGAGAGGAGAAGGGAGAGAGGTAGGGCTGCGCCAGGGAGAGGTCAAACTCATCTATTGGCAGCCCAAAAACCCTCAAGTATATATAGGGGGAGAGGGAGGGCTGCGCCCCCACCTAGGGTTCCACCCCTGGGGGCGGCGGCCAGCCCAAACCCATCTAGGGTGCGGCCAAGGGGGGGAAGAGGGGAAACTTGCCCCCAAGTTAGGTGGGTGTGCCCCCTCCCCCAAACCCTAGGCGCCTTGGGCCCTTGTGGGGGGCGCACCAGCCCACCTGGGGCTGATCCCCTCCCACACTTGGCCCATGCAGCCCTCCGGGGATGGTGGCCCTACTTGGTGGACCCCCTGGACCCTCCCGGTGGTCCCGGTGCGTTACCGATAAAACCCGAAACTTTTCCGGTGACAAAAAAAGGACTTCCCATATATAAATCTTTACCTCCGGACCATTCCGGAACTCCTTGTGACGTCCGATATCTCATTCGGGACTCCGAACAACATTCGGCAACCACATACTAACTTCCTTTATAACCCTAGCGTCATCGAACCTTAAGTGTGTAGACCCTACGGGTTCGGGAATCATGCAGACATGACCGAGACGTTCTCCGGTCAATAACCAACAACGGGATCTGGATACCCATGTTGGCTCCCACATGTTCCATGATGATCTCATCGAATGAACCACGATGTCAAGGACTCAATCGATCCCGTATACAATTCCCTTTGTCTAGCGGCATTGTACTTGCCCGAGATTCGATCGTCGGTATGACGATACCTTGTTCAATCTTGTTATCGGCAAGTCTCTTTACTTGTTCCGTAACACATCATCCCGTGATCAACCCCTTGGTCACATTGTGCACATTATGATGATGTCCTACCGAGTGGGCCCAGAGATACCTCTCCGTTTACACAGAGTGACAAATCCCAGTCTCGATTCCTGCCAACCCAACAGACACTTTCGGAGATACCTGTAGTGCACCTTTATACCCACCCAGTTACGTTGTGACATTTGGTACACCCAAAGCATTCCTACGGTATCCGGGAGTTGCACAATCTCATGGTCTAAGGAAATGATACTTTACATTAGAAAAGCTTTAGCATACGAACTACGATCTTTGTGGTAGGCTTAGGATTGGGTCTTGTCCATCACATCATTCTCCTAATGATGTGATCCCGTTATCAACGACATCCAATGTCCATGGTGAGGAAACCGTAACCATCTATTGATCAACGAGCTAGTCAATTAGAGGCTTCCTAGGGACATGGTGTTGTCTATGTACCCACACATGTATCTAAGTTTCCTATCAATACAATTATAGCATGGATAATAAACGATTATCATGAACAAGGAAATATAATAATAACCAATTTATTATTGCCTCTAGGGCATATTTCCAACAATGGGCACCATTGCCACCATAGTCACGGCGGCGCCCAGCATGGCGGTGAGCCCCAGCATCATGCCGTGGCTGGTGAGGTAATCCTCTACGGGCATCAGAATCCTCAGAAAACTCACCATCATCACCATTGTCGCAATCACGTCGTCGTCGTGGTGAGCGGGACTGTCGGGGTGCCACATCTCTCGCCTGAAGGCACTGAACTGATGCGGTGAGCCGATTAAGACTCTCAGTCACCACCCGTAGACTATCAGTGCGATGTCGGTCGCTGGCAGTCAAACGCTCATTCAACCTGTCCTCGACGCCTACAATATTTTCAGACAACTCCTCCACCCTTGTCCCAAGCTTCTTGTTGGCTCCCTTGATCGACATCATATGGATACGGAAATCATCACTTATCTCCAGATCCTCCGGAAGTTCATCGCCCTCCTCATGATCAGATTTCTCATCTTGCGAGTTCACAATCTTTCAAACAATTGAATCAAATAGCAGAAAAAAATTGTACCGTGATCAACATTGCTCTGAATACCACTTGATGCGACTTTTGACAGAAAGACGATGGCGCGAATAATTTTTCCAATCTTGTAGATGCACTCACCACGAAAACGGCGTGGCGGTCGCGACCTTGTAGATGCAATCACCACGAAAACAACACGCACACCTAAAGAAGAAGTACGTGGACGATCTTTAGCAGACCAGCGGAAATTGAATTTCTAGAATCAATCTCACACCAAAATCACAAAGCCTCAAGAGCTATTCAACAAATATCAAACGGCGGCTCGAAGATACCGCGAGTTCCCGATCTATTCATCTCTGGAAAATAACGTCAAGCAAAATCTATCCCGTACACGGCCGAAGCCGGCCTTTTATATAGGCGAGAAAAACGACAAGGCAAAACCGACTTGAACAAAAAAAATACTACACAGATTCTCTCTCCTACCTTCCTAATCACATCTTAACTAATTTAATTATCCGGCAACGTTGATCACAAAAGAAAAAACGTACTTATTGAAAAGGTAACGAATTAGGACTAAGAAGGAAAACGCATGCATCCTCCTGAGTCCTTAACTTGCATCTTCCTCTCCATGATTGCATGGGGTTCGGAAAGTGGGCTTCACTTCCTTCGGCTGCACAATTTTAAATGTCATCGTGCCAATCTGTAATACTTTGCTAATGCTTTGGTCTTGTATGATAGCTTTGGTCTTGTATGACTTTGCTCTTTACCAGCGTTTTCTATGTATGTTAATGTTGGCTGTGTGCATCCTAACTATGCAGAGGTCGGTTGTTTGCTCTTTCTGTTTTGTACCTGCTTGATACTTCATTTTAAGTTAATAAAATTTACCCTTTGTCGAAAAATCTCGAAGATCACCTTTGGTATGCCCAGCTCCGGGGCCAATAAGATCCCCCTGTGACATGCCCTCAGCTCGACCACCTCGGCATCATGAGCGAGAGAAAAAATGGCATCATTCCGCAAGAAATCCGCCATGCCTATCCCTCAGGACAGCACCTCCCCGTCCTGAGCTTGTTTTTCTTTTCAAAGGGCTCCATCCAAGTGCACCTTCGCTGCATGATCACCACGTGCTTAGAGGCTTTCCACTCATCAGCAAGTCTCAGTACTGGCTCAGAAATACTCGTCAAATCTTCAAAACGCATTACGTCCCGCTCAGTGTCACGGTCCAATCCTGGAAGAAATGGATTGCTCTGTTCTTGCAAAACACCTTCAGCCGAAGTGCACAAGTCGACCAGTGTGGTTCCCTATTATATGTGACATCAAGCAGGCTTTGCAGCAGTTTGGCTCGTATAAAATGAGTCTTACAGGAAGAGGACAAAACAGACTGGCCCATGCACTTGCTGCTTATGGCATAGATAATGGAGACATCCTAATGCCTGCTGATGTGCCCACTGGGCTGTGGGGGACTCTATACTCTGATCGTAACTTAGTAGCTGGGTAATCTGATTACTCTTTCCCTCAAAAATATGTAAACTGGGGCACAAACCTTCTTCTAAAAAAAGTTTCCCACGACAACATTCATGAACTTATCCATCCCGGGGTGCCGCCGCAAGATTGCTCCACTAGCCCAACTCATCACGATCAATGTCTCTCAGCATGACCACTTGCCCAGTGCCAACCCCGGGAATAAGGGTCACCACCCGACACGGCTGACTTCGTGCATTGCATCCCATCCCATTGTTAGTTCGTGGGAAGAAAGGGAGCCTTCTCAAGGCACTTGCACTCGGATAGCCTGTCCAAACGAATCAGCACGCCGTATCTTCAGATGAAACGATCTAAACCACTGGATGAACTCTGATGTGACAAGCAATAAATAGTGCCCCTCGTTTTCCACTCAAGCTGGCTTCCTATCTCTCAGTGACATGCGGGACCCAGGCGGTGTGGGCCTCAGCCGTTAGCGACTGCAGAGGGCGGGTGTGGCCGGTGTCGTCCTCCTGTGTAAGAAATATCGTGCGACCGCCAGTAATTTTGACCTCCCACCGAGGGCATTGCTACACTAGCTCAACTTGTCGCCAAGGTTTCTGATTTTTGTTTTGCCTTTTTTACCAGACCAAAACGAAATGGACAAAATTCAGAATTTCAGGATATTTCTGGAAAAAATTGGGTGAAAAAGAAGAAACTAAAATATGACATCTAGAACGAAAAATGACCAAAATATGAACGAATTTTGCAAAAATAAAACTGAAATTAAGGAGAACTAAAAGTATAGAAGAATCAATACAAGAAAAATCGTAGCACAATCATTTAGCAGAATCAATGCCTTCCTCAAATATATAGCTTAATTTAATTGAAGAATTGCACTTACAGAATTGACCATACATAACACAGTATACAATCTAGGTCTTTAATTGCCATCGAACGCAAGAACAAAGGAGTAACGCTAGGAGATAACGCCAACCTCCCAAGAACTTGGTGCTCGAAGTAGGAGAACGCTGCCCTATCTCCCTCCGCTTGCGTTGCCAAAGCCGCCGCCGCGCCGCATAGAGGAGTGGGGAGCCGAAAATGAAAATTAGAGTTGGCAAAGCTTCGGTGGGGTTTTTATACTATTGGAGGCAATATGTGGGCTACTAGGGACCATGGGCTGGGTCAGATATTCAAAATTGGCCTAAATTTTTGTGAAGGTAATACTTATACACGGCCCAATGAAATCGACAAATTTCGTCGGGAATTCAAAAATTCCATCCGAAATCCAAATCCCTGCTTGTGGCGATCGATCTCTCACAGCATGGCCAGTGCCAACCCCCAGGATCAGGGTCACGACCTGACACGACTGACTTCCTGCATTGCATTCTAAAACAAGAGTCGGAACATAGAGCTCTCGGGTACACCGAGGTTGCGTGGCGCCCACAAAGTGAAAAAAATGAGCTTGGCCAGACGTTTTGGTTAGGCTTTGCACATGTTTTTTGGAAATGGAGGCGTACCCCCGGCCTCTGCATCATGATGATGCATGTGGCCATCTTATTAACAATTCAGAATCGTCATAAAAGTCTTACAGCTCACAAAACGAAGCAGAAAAGAGTATCAAAAAGAAAGGTAAAGTACAAGCGAACCACGTCAACCGGCACAATGAAATTAAAAAGGATAAGCTCTCTAGACTCCTATCATGTTATGCGAGTGCCATCCGAACCGGTTGAAGATAACCGGAGCTACCATCTCTCATTGGTTGCACCCAGTAACCAAAGGCTCCCTGGAGTCCATAGGAGTGAGTAAGGACCACGTACGGATCCAAGCTGTAGCTCCGAAGATAACCTGCAAAAAAGTTAAAGTGTGTTGTCTATTAAAAATTATATCATTCCTGCAGTTCCATATAGCCCATAATAGTGCACATATTCCAATCCGAATATGAGCCGCAGTAATCTGCTCCGCCCCAGCTAACCACGTCACAAACAAAGACGCAATATCAACTGGAGGATTAATATTAAAAGCTATATGAATCGTTCTCCAAAGTAACTTGGCAAGTGGGCATTCAATAAATAAGTGTTGTATAGTTTCGTCATGATCACAAAAACAGCACCGCGAAGAACCTACCCATCGCATCTTAATTAAGTTTTCCTTGGTAGTATCACTTGCTTGTGAACAAACCACATAAATATTTTAATACGCAAAGGAATCTTAACTTTCCAAATGTGTAGCGACTGTGATAGGGGACCAGAATTAATGAGATCCATGTAAAAAGATTTCACCGTAAATCTCCCGTTTGTAGTTAATTTCCATTGTATTGAATCCGGCTGATCGGAGAGTTGAACTTCTATCAATCTCCGGACCAGGTGCATCCAGGCGGTCCATCTCCCACCAACTAACACTCGCCTGAATTGGATGTTCAAGGGAATTGTTTGAAGGACGGTACCCACGTAATCCTCCTTACATTGCACAATATTATAGAGTGTAGGATATTGGATGGCCAAGGGCGTCTCTCCTAGCCATGTGTCTTCCCAAAATCTTGTTGACATGCCATTGTCAACCAAGAATTTGGCCCTACGAAAGAACAGGTCCTTCGTGCGCATAAGTCCCTTCCAGAAACGGCGAATCAGTCGGTCTCATGGTAACCTGGGCTAGCGTTTTTGAATGCAGATACTTATTACGCAAGATTTGAGACCACATACCCTCCGGCTCAGTCTCTAGTCTGTAGAGCCATTTGCTCATAAGACATTTGTTCTTGATTTCTAAGTTTTCAATGCCGAGACCCCCTTGGTCTTTAGGTCGGCAAATGATATCCCATCGTGCGAGACGGTATTTCCGCTTGGCCTCATCAGACTGCCAAAAGAAGCGTGATCTAAAGAAATCAAGACGCTTGTGAACTCCTCTCGGCACTTCGAAGAACGACAGAAGGAACATCGGCATACTAGTCAATACTGAGTTAATCAGGACTAGCCGACCTCCATATGACATAAGCTCACCCTTTCAGTAGCTCAGTTTTTTTTCAATTCGTTCTTCAATACATTTCCAATCTTTATTGGAGAGTTTACGGTGATGGATCGGTATACCCAAATAATTGAATGGTAAGGCACCTGACTCGCACCCAAACAGTTATCTGTATTTGTGTTCCTCATATTTGGCCTTCCCAAAGCAGAACACCTCGCTCTTATGAAAATTGATTTTTAATCCAGACATTTGTTCGAAGAGACATAAGATAAGTTTCAAATTACGTGCCTTAGCCATATCATGATCCATGAATAGAATAGTGTCATCAGCATATTGTAGAATGGAAACCCCTCCATCAACAAGATGAGGAACTAGATCCTCTACGTGGCCATGCTGCTTGGCCCTGCCAATAATGATGGCCAGCATATGTGCCACAATATTGAACAGAAGAGGAGACATGGAATCCCCTTGTCGTAACCCCTTATATGTCTGGAAATAGTGACCGATGTCGTCGTTCACCTTGATTCCTACACTACCTTTCTGGACTTGGGTATCAACTTGCTTCCTCCAAGTTTCAGTAAAACCCTTCATACGCATTGCCTGTTGAAGAAAAGGCCATTTTACTTTATCGTACGCCTTCTCAAAGTCCACTTTGAAAATAACCCCATCTAGTTTCTTCGAGTGGATCTCATGAAGCGTTTCATGTAGAACGACCACCCCTTCCAGTATGTGTCATCCCGGCATGAACGCTGTCTGGCTCGGTTGGATTACCGAATGAGCAATTTGTGTCAATCTATTAGTTCCTACCTTTGTGAATATTTTGAAACTCACATTCAGTAGGCAAATGGGGCGTAATTGTTCGATCCGAACAACCTCATCTTTCTTAGGTAACAACGTGATCATCCCAAAGTTAAGATGAAACAACTCCAAATGACCGTCGAAAAAAATCATGAAACATAGGCATAAGATCATCTTTAATAATATGCCAACATTTCTTATAGAATTCAGCGGGAAATCCTTCTGGTCCCGATGCTTTATTCGGCTTCATTTGGGAAATTGTCTGATAAACCTCTTTTTCTTAAACGGTGCAGAGAGAACATCATACTCTGCTGCCTGTAATTGAGGTATATCATCAATCACAGATTCGTCCAGGAACACCGTAGATGAATTAGGGGGACCAAAAAGTTTTTTATAATAGTTAGAAATGTATGCCTTCAGATTTTCATGCCCCACCATTGTCCCCTCGTGCTGTTCAAGTTGTATAATTTTTTTCTTCCTATGCTTGCCATTTGCAACCATATGAAAAAATTGTGTGTTGTCATCCCCTTGGACAACCTTCATTGTTTTCGCACGCAATGCCCACTTCAGCTCCTCTTCTCTCAAGAGGGTCCGTAGACACTACAAGAAATATGTCAACTTGTGACCTTGACTATTGGTCACTGAAAGGTCATGGTTTTTTATTTGCGACCTTTTTGTGACCAAAAAGAGAAGGTCAAAAGCTGGCGGTCGTAAACTGACTATAGCGACCTTTCTTCTAGAATGGTCGAAGACGTTTATGACCAAAATATGTCCACTGTGGCATTTTGGTCACTAGCAACCTCCCCAGGCCACGTAGGCATCCAGCGTGGCAACCTGATGTGGCACAAGATTCAGCCCGGTCCAATTGGGTGTTTTACATGGGCCGAGCCCATTAATTCAGCCTTTCTATATATTTTTCCCCTGTCAATTTTTTGTCAGACTTCATGGGCCAAGCCCAACAATTCAGTCTTTTATTTATTTCTTGGTCATGGCCTTTTAACATTTGTTTGGGCCTAGGCCATTATATTTTGTCGCTGGTCCCACCAATCAGATGGGTACCACTTGTCATAATCTCACACATTAGACCCACGTGACAGAAAATTCAAAAGTGCTTTCATAAGTGGGCTCCATGAGTCAGGTTCCATTTCACACGCTTTCAAACCACATAATGAATATTTCAAACGGAACATAACAAATGTAGTTCGTCAAAGAAGGATAAATAAGTCAACTACAATATGTACATAGTCTATTACAATATTATTCAAATCTTTCCAGTCTATTACACATAAGACAGAACATATAACTCTTTGCTTCACGGCTTAGAACTTCAAATATACTTCCTAGTTCACTTTGCTGGAGCTCTTGTAAATGAGAGGAAACACCATTTTCGGGTATGTTTGTAGAGGCTGAACCAAGAAATCTAACAATAAACCAAAAGAGTTAGAAACAAAATAAAAACAAATATACAAAGCAGATAGGGACTAAATTCTGAAGTATATGTACAACAGAATATAACCACACATCACCTCTATCTATTCTATGTGTATAAGTAAAGAAAATTATGTACCAATAATTATATTATGGGACGGAGGGAGTGGTACATATGATTACTTTCAGGTTATAATTTTTCTTCACCTACAGTCTACTCCTATATTCAGGGAACCTTAGTCAGGTATCACTAGTGAGCACAGAACAAAACAAAACAAAATAAAGGTGTTGGCTATATAAGTCAAGACTATTCACGGCTTTTTAGAACGTACAATAAACGAACAAGGACATACAAGTTGCAAATAATCAAAACTTAGTAGCCACTAAACCTTGCAAAACACATATTGTGGCATAGTTCATCGAAAAGAAAGATGATCGCAATAACAATTAACAAGATTGTGGTGGCGAGAAGACCACCACCACATATGCATCTTAACAAGATTGTGGTCGCAATAACAATAACAATTAACAAGATTGTGATGTACGCTATCAGGGAAGACGGGGAGGGAGATGGAGGAGCTACCTGCCACGGTCGCAATGGAAGCAGAGGAGCAGACCCCTCCTACCCCTCCCCCACGGTCGCCCCTACTCCCCCGCCTCCTTGATCAGGAGACCCCCTTCCCCTACTGCTGCTTGGCGCGCCGCATCACTAGTCACCTCCTCATGCAAGAAGTACACAATAAATAGACAGACGGTCGGTGAGGTACATTTTCAAAGCAACAGAAGCTTAAAATTAACAGAAATACACACATCAAATGAAGTCACTAAGATACTTAAGTGCACCACATGGTGTAGAATTATGTGGTATATAATTGCAACACATGAACCGAAAGAGGAATAACATCATCACCAAGAATTTCTGATGATAAGCATAGCTCCCTACAAAAAAAGAACTAAGGGCACACTGACTAAAGCATGCAGACCACAATATTCAAAGCAGAAGCAAGCGGGCAGTATGAGCTACCTACTGGCAAAGTATAAAACCTGAATCATATAGTATAAATGAATCAAGAAAACAAGAGAAACCCTGAACCAGAAAGCTCAGGCTGCTGCTTATTTTGTTACTGTGTGGTAAGTACTACTAAGATCAAAATGCATTCAAGGGAGCATAAAAGCCATCCCCATTTGAAGCATGTACAGTCTACAAAGATACTAACACGTGAACAGACAACCCCTAGAATTGGCTAATTACTTCTACTGTATAATATGCAGTCTACATAGATACTAACTACTTCTACTGTATAATCACAGTCTGCAGTCACTAAATAAATCAAAGGTGTATGATGGAAATACAGCAAAATAGTCCAGTTAATTTGCCGATTAAGAGACTAATGAAACCAGTCACTCTAAGCATACTAGAGCTTCAAACCAGTTCATTTAGTTGAACTGAAGAGGGTCACAGAATACCCTAAAGGGTGCCCATTTGCACTCCTACACTCGAACACACACACACACACACACTATGGATACTTTTGAGATTCACATGCACATTTTGTAAATTCAGTGAAATTCAGTAAACATGGAGTACAGAAGAGAGGTTCAGACTTCAAACTAGTTCATTTAGTTGAACTAAAGAGGGTCACAGAATACCCTAAAGGGTGCCCATTATTTGTCCATGTTTCAGACACATGCTACAACAACATAATGAACCTAATACCATCAGCACTCAGCAGGCAACACAAGTCAGTACATCAAATTACAGGGAGGAGACGTATGTGGTGCCCAAGTTTAGCTATTCAAGGCTTCAAGAAATAACAGCAACATGAGTAGAGTCTACAGTTTCAGACTTGCTGCAGTCCAGTCACATCTGTGACACTATCTCGACCCTAAATATCCCTTGAACAAGCAAGCGGGGTCTAATACACACACGACAAGTCTCACAACTCCATAAACAGTGGCACAGAACTAGATATCACAGAAGGTATATAGCTCAATCTAGTTTCTTTAAATCTTATGCATGCCACCGAAACAGACAACCGGAGAAGTTCGACCCAACAACTCACCATGGCCTCAGCGGGCGTGAACTTGGCGTGGATGACGCCAGTGTTTCCGTGGGAGAGGGAGACCTTGCCCCAGATGTAGTGGTAGTTGGTGTCCTTGCTTGGTCTTGGCCTTGTAGACGTAGGCCATCCTCTTGCCGCCGTACCAGGCCACGTCCTCCCTGGTGTTCACTTGGATCTGCCTGGATCTGCGCGCCCAACCAAGACCAGGAATTTAGATACCCACGCGAGGGAGAAGGAGCAGAGCCGCACCGGCGGAGGGAGCTTCTCACCTCTTGTATCCGAGGATGGTGCCGCGGACGTAGAGCCTCACGCGCTGGCCAGTGCGTCCCTTCACCATCTTGCTGCTGCAGCGCTGCCGGGGAGGGTAGCTGAGGTTCACCATCTTCCTGACAACCGCCGCCGCCTTCGTCCCCACAGACGAGGCGAATATGGCCCCGCCGTCTTGGATGGCCTGCACAAACCCGCACAAACGCAATGAGATTCGAGCAAGCTGAAGAAATCTAGAAGGAGGAGGAGAAGAAAGGGGGGCAATACCAGATCTCACCTGCACGCGCTGCCTGCGAGGTGGCCATAGCATCGATCTAGGGATTCGGCATGGAGAGAAGGAGAGGGTGGAGTCGAAGGAGAGTGTGGAGTCGAAGGAGGAGGCGAATGGCAGGACGGACCGAGCGAGGCGGGGACGGCATCGCGCGCGCGCGTGCTCCGATGCGGGGATGCGAGAGCCCCGCGGGAGGCGAGGTTGGTCGAGGAC